>NC_133617.1:79271865-79571865 GCF_048593235.1 Sminthopsis crassicaudata | reverse complement strand
TCATGTTGCTGCTTCAAGAAGGTCACATTATATCAGTTACCAGAGGAAGGACTCCACACATTGGGTAGATTCTCCTTGGAGAATTTATGAAAGGTCCACATTCAAAGATCACACTGGATGAGAAGCCAGTGATTGGAGTACAAATGAGGAGATGCTATCAGCACCCATGGAGGGAACACCCTCACCAACAAGATCACTGTTTCATAGAAGTTCATAGAGGAATTGAACCAGGAAGCTTATATTTCCCTGCTTTCTCACTAATTAGCATTCCTCTAACTTCAATAATTCAACTAGTATGTGGTACTGCACTGGTACCAAGAAACCAAAAGTAAAAAATGAAGTCTTTCAAGGCACTTTCACTCTTTTAGGAGAATTACATGTGTACAAATAAATATACAACATATGATAGAATATACTAAGAGCAAAAAAGTGATAAAGGGATGGAATCAGGGAAGGCTTGAAAGAAAAAGTTGCAATTGTACTGAGTTTTGAAGAGAGAAGACTTTTAAAAAATTTATATTTTTATTTTGTTAAATATTTCCCAATTATGTTTTTTAATTTTTAAGATTCATTTTTTAATATTTTAAGCTCCATATTCTCCCCATCCCTTCCCAAACCATTGAGAAGGCAAGCATTATGGCATCAATTATACTTGTATAATCATGCAAAAAAAAAAAAACTCCATGTTAGCTATCTTGCCCCCCCCCAAAAAAAAAAAGCTTTAAGAAAAAGCATTTTAAAAGCATGAAAATTCAGCCTCAAATCCTTACTAGCTGTGTGGCCCTAGGCAAGTCACTTAACCCAGATTACCTAAAAAAAAAAAAAAAAAAAAAAAAAACCACTGTCAAGCTGAAAAATAGCATGAAAAATAAAAAAGTTTCACTGCACTCAGAGGTCCTCAGTTCAGAGAGAAGCTTTTCAGTTGGCAAAGATAAGGAATAGTGTGGATGGATGGCTAGGAACTGATGCCTGAGCAAATGAAGAGGCAGGAAAACAAAAGTGAGATTAGGAAACTACTAATTAACCCCTTTGGTTAATATTCAGAGAACGTGATTATTTCACATTACTGGACAGGTAGATTGCAACCAAATGGTTGACTGTCTTTGAATTTTATCCTGTACGTCCCACACACAGCATCTTCCTCCCTTGTCTGACTTTTCCCCTTTCCTTTATGTCTGCAGGCTCTCTGGAATGCTACACCTGTGAGTCAGAGTCCATTGAGGATCGCTGTAATAAGATCCAGACCTGCTCACCCTCTCAGACCTTCTGCAAAACCATCATCACCAGAGGGAATGCAGGTGAATGTGGGACTAGACAGTAGGGGTTGGTCCTAAGGTAACATCATCTGAGTTCAGGAGAAAGACTTAGATCGAGTTCGGAACTGAAAGTCTGGAGACCAGGTTTGAGTCCCAGCTTGGCCTCTGGCTAGGTCCATATCTTGAGTATATTGTCTCTCCCTAAACCTCGGTTTCCCACGTGTAAAAGTAAGACCCCGAGGGCCTTCTAGCCCTGGCATTCTAGGTTCTAAGGCCATTCTAGCTCTGCCATTCCATGATTCTATGATCTTGGTCAGCTGCCACCCTTTCCCTCTAGCCCTCTTTCCTATTTTCCTTCTATCTGTTGTCGGGGACCCGGCCCTACTCTCATGGTCCCCAGTCCAAGAAGGGAGAGCCAAGTTCTTGCCTACCTTGGCTATCGTCACAGTGAATAATAATGAGGATGATCCCGCCCATTTCTTTAGCACTTTAGAATTTATAGGATCTCAGAGCTGTAAGGAACCACGGAAGCCCTGTAGTCCAGTACAAAGTCACCCAGCCTCTGGGAAAGTTCCCAACCCGGACTCCGACTACCGGTCCTGCCAGTCCCACTGATCTTAGACACTCCACATTTTAGGAATTTATCTCGACATCAGATCTAAGCTGGCACATCTGTCCCACTTGTTGGACCCGGTTTCATCTCCAGGTCCCAAGCAGAACAAATCTGATCTTTCAAATAACAACGGGGCTCCCATTAGCGATCTTTTCTCCAAGCTGAGCATCTTTGTTCCCTTTATCCCTGTTTTACGTGGCGTCTCTCGGCTTCCTGCATCTTGGGCGCCCTCTTCTGGACATACTCCAGATAGTCATGCTTTCTTAAAATGATGAGCCCCGGACAGTGGTCGGATCAGGACAGAGAGCCGAGGGATCGCCGCTTCCCAAATCCAAGTTCTTTTTTTCCCCTAAATTCATTTGCTTTTTATCTGTCATATCACACTGTTGTTACGTGGAGGTTGAAGTTTACTAAAAACCACTACGTTTCCCACACAAGGCTCTGTTACCAAGCCATTTCTCCCTATCCTTTATTAGTAAAGCTCAATTTTTAAATTGATCCCAGATATTCGCCTGCTCTTCTGTCATGTAGCCCACATCTCTCTAACTTGTCGGCGAAGTGAGTGTAAGAGATTTTTGTTAAGGTTTGGCTTTTTCTTTGTTTTCATTTTGTTTTGCCAAAATCAGGGTATATTCAGTTTGCCTACAATGTTCCCTTAATCTGTACCAGTCTGATAACCATATCCACAAAGGAAATGGGATGAGTCTAACAGTGCCTTTTCTTGATGATGGCTGGCATGCAGGCTCATAGTGAGCCATCCATTCCTTTCTAAAAGCTTAGAAATTTACACACACACACACACACACACACACACACACACACCCTCTAAAACTTTGCCAGGAATTAAAGAAAATGTTTTGAATCTGTAATATGCAAACTGTATTCCCAAACTCTTACAGCATTTTCCCCTTTTCAAGTTGATAGTATCTCTTCTCCATGATCTTCCTTTTTTTAAATTTTTATTTAATAGTTTTTATTTATCAGATATATGCATGGGTAATTTTACAACATTGACAATTGCCAAATCTTTTGTTCAAATTTTTCCCCTCCTTCCCCCCTCCCAAGATGGCAGGTTGACCAATAAATGTTAAATATGTTAAAGTATAAATTAAATACAACATGTCCAAACAGTTGTTTTGCTGTACAACAAGAATCGGACTTTGAAATAGTATACAATTAGCCTGTGAAGGAAATCCAAAATGCAGGCGGACAAAATTAGAGGGATTGGGAATTCCATGTCGTGGTTCATAGTCATCTCCCAGAGTTGTTTCGCTGGATGTAGCTGGTTCAGTTCATTACTGTTCTATTGGAAGTGATTTGGTTCATCTCATTGTTGAAAATGGCCATGTCCATCAGAATTGATATTGTTGTTGAAGTATACAACGATCTCCTGGTCCTGCTCATTTCACTCAGCATCACTTCATGTAAGTCTCTCCAGGCCTTTCTGAATCATCCTGTTGGTCATTTCTTACACAACAATAATATTCCATAATATTCATATACCACAATTTATTCAGCCAATCTCCAATTGATGGGCATTCTTCTCCATGATCTTTCAAAGATTATAGACACTAAGTCATTCAGTGGATAGATAGCTGGGTTAAAATCTGCCTCAGCTATTTACTATGTGTGACCTTGGGAAGGTTACTATCCTACAGTAAAATGAGGATAATAATAGCACCTATATTGCAGGATTGTTGTGAGGATCAACTGAGAGAATATTTTAAAGCACTTAAAACAGTGTCTGGCACATGGTAGATACTTCACAAATATTTGTTCCTTTGTTTCTATCTTTCAAAAATTGGTAACAGAAGCTCTGCAATCTGCCTTTTTCTTTTTTAATATTCATTTTAATAGCTTTTGATTTTTCCCAATACTTGCAAAGATAAGTTTCAGCATTCACCTTTGCAAAACTTTGTGTTCCAGATTTTTTCTCTCTCCCTCCACTTCCTCTCATAGACAGCAAGCAAACCAATATAAGTTAAACATGTGCAATTCTTCTAACCATATTTTTACATTCATCATACTACATAAGAAAAATCAAATCCAAAGGTAAAAAGCAAAAAGAAAAATGAGGGGAAAAGAAGCAAATAAATGACAAAAAGTGAAAAATATTATGAAAATGTGATCCACATTCAATCTTCAAAGTCCTCTCTCTGGATGCAGATGGTTCTCTCCATCACAAGTCTATTGGAACTGGCCTGAATCATCTCATTGTTAAAAAGAACCAAGTCCATCACAGTTGATCATAACATAATCTTGTTATTGCTGTGTACAATGTTCTCTTGGTTCTACTCACTTAGTATCATGCAAGTTTTTCCAGACTTTTCTGAAATCAAGCTGCTAATTATTTTGCATAAAACAATAATATTCCATTACATTCATGTACTATATCTTATTCAGCCATTCCCAACTGATGGGCATCCATCCAATTTCCAGTTACTTGCCGTTACAAAAAGGGCTGCTAAAATATTTTTGCACATGTTTTCTCTTTCTTATGATCTCTTTAGGATACAAACCCAGTAGAGACACTGTTGTGTTTGACAGCCATTTTTAATCTGCCTTTTTCTTTACTCCCCTAAGAGATAGGACACCTAAGCCCAATGGCCTAAACTCACAAAGTATAACTCAATGCTCTTTTACCATCTCCTCACTCACCTTTAGGTTCATCTCCCAGTTAAACTTCGATGTTCTAACTTTCCCAATCCAAAAATTTTGGGGAAAAGAATAGAAGCACAATGGGAATTAGATAATTAGGTTTCTTGTTTCCAGCCTTTTGTCATCATCTTATCATTACCCAAATAATTGTCCTAACCTTCTTTGATATTCCTCTTATATTTTAAATGTTTATGAACATCTTTTGTTTTCATATCATCTATTGTATATTTCCCAATGTAGTGCCCTCCCAGATAGTCATACTTTATAACAAAGAATAAAAAAAACTAAAAACTTCCAGCCCATCTCCCAAGTCTTGAATGATATTTCCTCCATCTTCTTCCATAAAAAAGGGTTGAAAAAAGTATATCTCCTAGGAGGCAATGTGATTAGTTTCTGGTCCACTGGCTGATAAAAGAGTCCTTGACTATAAGGATGTTTGTTACATTATATTGGGAAAGGGAATGAAAGGAGATTATAACAAGCACACAGGCAAGTACCAAACACGAAAAGTAAATGCAAAGTAATTTCAGGATGAGAAAATATTTAGCCACTGGGAGATCAGGATAGATAGTCAGCCAATAAATATTTTATTAAGCACAGTGTGTAAACACGATGTTAAGTGATAGTGTTGCAAAGAAAAACAAAACATTCCCAGTTCTGCTACTAGGTAATAGGGGAAAGAATATGCAAACTATGTGTAAACAAGCTACAATCAGGATCCACTGGAAATAATCAACAAAAGGAAAGCAGCAGAAATAAAGGGGCTTAGGAAAAGCTTCTCATAGAAGGTGGGATTTAAGGTGAGATTTTAGTTGGGACTTAAAGGAAGAAGAGGAAACCAGTAGGTGGAGAGGAGGATTCGAGGGGGACAGCTAGTAACAATGTCTGAAGTCAGGAGATGGAAGAGTCCATGGGACATATGAGGTGCCAGAAAACATCTGAGCCTTCTTGCCCTAACATTGACTACCAGTCTTAGCTCATTCTGGACTTAATGTTCCTGACTCTGTCTTGCAGAATAGGTACGTGTTACCTACCCATCTTCTATATATCTTTTTTTTTTTTAATTTGACTTGATTTTTGAATTCATTTCACAGTTGTATAACCTCATCTAGGCAATTGCTTCTTTCCTCCTTTTCAGAATCATATCTGTGTATTCAGAATTTCGTTTATAAAAGCTTCCTATCCCTCCTGGGGATATATAGAATTGGTGGATCCTACTCATCACCATAATACCCATTATTTCTCCTCCCAAAACCAAAATCTCCTTGTTGGTCAGAATAAAATCCAAACAGCAGTTCCCACTCTTTATTTCCTCCACTTTTTGAAGGATGAAATTATCCCTAAAATAGAGCAATAATTTGTTGACTATTCTACATCTGACAAGGGAAAGATTCCAGGCAAGTATCTGGGTAATTGAAGTCTCCCTCAATGGAAAAGGATGCATTGTTGCCAGCCAAGGTCCCCCTCTTCTTCATCCTTCTGTTCAGGTGTTCTATACAATATTCTAATAACAATTATCTCCTCTGCTTCTCCTGTCATTGATCCTCATCTGAAAGTTCAGTACTACATTACCCACCTTGGGATTCCTAGATTTCCTCACCAGAATACATCTTTATATATAATGATATTACAAGCAAAATTTTTATCTTCAACTTAATTTTAACAAAGTCTAAAGACATTACCTGAAACCATTTGTCCTTCATGGTGCCTGATACTACACACCATTTCAATGTCCTACCACTTTTCCCTATGAAGGAGAGACATTAAGTCTTCAATCCTTCAAGGAGAAGAAGATCTTCAGAAAGTGTTAAAGGATGTCAGACCCAGAAGGAACCTTAGAAAACATTCTACTCTTCTCCTTTTATAAAGAAGGACACACTTCTTGGAGAGTGGAAATAACACACATTAAGTTAGATAGAGACAAAGCCAAAATTAGAACCAGCTTCCCCACCTCCCATTTGGGGATTTTTTCTTTTCACTATGCTGTCTTTCTATAGATACCTTCCTCTAAAGCCAGAGAGACTTGGAGCAGCACGACTTGGGGGTGAAGGTGAAAGATTGGGAGGGAGCCTTCTGTCTCAAGTCAGCAAGCTCTCCTCCTCATCCTCCCTGGGAAGAGTGGAGAGATTAAGACTAGCAAGGCACAGGCCCAGCATGACCCTTATTCTCTAGGGCTGAAATTTCTGAAGATGGGTTTCCATGAAAAACAAGCCCTTGATCTCACTTCATTTAAGGCGACCCAGAAATAGTTTGGATCCCATGCTTCCCACAGAATGTATACCTGATCACCTATAGATAACCCACTCAATAAATTTCAGAGATCTCTCAGAGTATAAAGAAAAAGTTTTATTCATTTCTCTGAGAAGGCGGAGTCACCCCCACCATACAGGAGGTGGAAGTGAGGTGCTGCATTGGTAGCAAAGGCAATATATATGCTCCCTGAGCAATAGTCCCAGCCTGCCCCTTCTTGCTGGCTCATCCTCATCAGCTGAAAATGTGGCCTTACATTCTAAGTGCAAAAACTATATTAGGAAGCATCAATGATTAAAACAATCAGCACTGGCTGGGAAAATAGATGTTAGATCAGTGGGAAACAATCCGTAAGTTTAAGATTTGGACAAAGACATATCTTTTGCTGACCCCAAAATATGTTCTCAACATGTGGACTAGGTAGATAAGAGCCAGGTCAGTTAGGGTTCTATACATTCCCAGAGTTGTTCTATTCACCCCATATCCTGGGAATTGTTTACCAGGGAGGGAATGATGGGGTTCTAAGTGGCAGTCAGAGAGTTATGGAAATCCCCTTTTGGTCAATGCAGGTCCTTTGTGAAAGAATTCATGAACCCGAAGAGTTTTAGGTGGCAAAAATGGAAGTTTATTCTTGGATAAGTCACCTTTACTAAGGATTGACTTCCTCAGTGGCAAAGTCCTATTAGGAAAATGGAGTCTGGCCCTGAGAAGAGAAGAGACTGCCTGCTCAGGGGGCAGAGCACGCTACTTTTGACCTTCTGCAAAGAAACGAGTAAACAGAAACCTATTATATGAGCAGATCTTGGCTGGAGCAGGGGGAAGGGGCAGATGAGGAGGGAGCTGAGGCAGATCAGACTAGGATCTCCCAAATGAAATTGTTTTGAAGGCTTTTTCAGCCTGAATTTGAATGGAGATGGCTATCATTGGAGGTGATTTGCCTTAGAAATGGCCCAGACTGAAAAGCTCACTCACAGAGGGTCAGGAATCAAAGGGGACAGAATATCAGAATGTTAATTTCAAAAGGGAACACAGTTTCCATCCCCCTCAGGAAGACAGGGGAAAACAGGAGACTGATACTGTAGTTTAGTTAATTTAGTTATTCTTTTAAAGAAATATCAAACTTTTCCCATTCACTTGAGAAATATGGCAAAGCAGGAAAGAAGCTCCTTGCAGTTCTCTCTGCTACATTCCCCCACTCCCCACCCCAAATTGAGAGGGATAATGGGAGGCAGCTGTCAAAATAAAGTACCAATTTGAAGTTCACCATTCCCCCAGGACCCATTCCCTGGTCCTGTGGCAGACCTGGACTACAGGGTCCTTATTCTAATCACCACATCCTCATCGTGGTTCCCCCCACCCCACCCCACCCCCACCCCCCGCCATCTAGTTAGTAGCTACCCTTCCTCCTAGCAGATCCAGAATATGACTATTTCCTCCCTTCCCATACCCTTCACACGGCCTTCTCACTATCCCCTCCTTCCTCTGCAGAGTCCAACTACTTTACCACCTTTTCGGCGTGGTGCTCAGATACCTGCAAAGAAATCACCAAGATTATAGAAGGGACTCACGTCACCGTGAACTGCTGCCAATTTGATATGTGCAACCCCTTTTCGTTGGAAGGCCACTCCCCAGACATGAATTCAAAGACAGCCAATCGTGGGGGCATCCTTACAGGTGTGGAGACTACCATCATGATCATGCTGCTCTGCAGCTGGGTAGGGAAGGACTTTTGAAAGAAGACCTCCCCCACCCAGAGCTCCCCTCTGCCCTGTTACCTTACTTCCTTTGCCCCTGACCCTAATTCTACCCACCACAAAGAAGAGATCTCCTGTCCCATGATGTCTCTAATTCTTCTCCCCCAGGCCAGTGTTCTAAAGTCCTTTGTTTCTGTAACACTGTGTTCCACCAAAATCGTTTTCAGCTCTAACATTCTGCCTTATTATCAAACTTCTGCCTCTGACATGGTAGGTTCTAAGGGCCTTTTCAACTCTAACATTCTATGATATATGTTCTCAGATCCTATGTTCTATGATCTAAGCTCTCTCTCAGCTCTGACTTTTCTATATTTGGTGTTCTAAAGTCTTCTGGCTCTAATATTCTACAATTTTATGGCATGAGAGGAGACTGAAGAAGGAGAAAGGTCTCCCTTAGGCCAGCTCTATATCCAGAAAACCAAGTTCCACAGCAGGAGTGTGATTCATATAAATATGAATTATACTCAATTCTCTGTTGCCATCTCCCTACCTGAGTGTTCCTGTAAGGAAGAGGAAAGGTGAAGGTGTTGAGACAATCTGGAGACAAGCTTCTGTATCCTGGAAGCAGCATTCTGCCCTTTTCTAATGCCATACAACCACATGGGATTGTAGAATAAGAACCTAATCATGGGGGTCATGGGAGGACAAAACATTAGTCCTGTGGGCCAGTCATTTTTGATAGAAATCCCAAGGACTTCAAAACATTCTAACCTTTTATTAGTCCTACACATATTTCCTCTATCCCCATCTGTCTTTCCAAGTGGACCTGTCTTCATGATTAGAGTAATAAAGTTTTGAATTCTTTAATAGGCAGCAGCATTTAAACCCCCCAATGACACAAGCATTTGACATGTCCCTGCTCTTCTCTGAACCCTAGAGCTTATAGAGATGAATTTTGTGACAAATTGAGACCAACATAATACAATGAAAACTTGGAAAGGCAGTAACAAATATTGGGGGCACAATTTTCAAAATTTGTCAGAGGTGCACAAATGCTTTGCAATTTCTTCAAATTAGATGTTAAAGAATCAAAGGATTCAAACCCTTCCCACTACTATTTTATTTATTCACTTTTTCCTATAATGTGAGGAGATATTTTGTTTTAACACAACAGTTGTTACCTAGCAAACAAACCCACTTACAACATATATTCCCTGAAAAACAGCGTATCAATTATTTCTTTCTCCCATTTAATAACTTTTATTTATGTATTAGTAATATGAGAATATTTCCCAGTATATCACTTCCCCAATTAATTTTGTTTTGCACAGAAAAGTTGAAGTCAAACTCCAAAGCAACTGTGTAATAGCATATACATAGAAATATAGATAAAGGCAGATAGATATATCACTCCTTGCCCATACTGCTCCTCCTCTCTGCTCAGAGAAAGGAAATGTTTTCCTCCTCTTTTCTAGGACCAGAACTGGTTGGTGTAATTATTATGACTTCAGAAGCTTCTTAATGTTGTTTTGTTTACATTTTTGTAGTCACTGTATATATTATTTGCTTAGCCCTATTCTTTTCACCCAACATCAAGTCTTCCCATGTTTCTCTGAATTCTGTATATTTGTTATTTCTTATAGAGTAATAATATTCCATTATGTTAAAATACCACGGTTTATTCTGTCACTCCCCTATCAATGTACACCCACTTTGTTTCCAAGGTCCTTACTACCTTGAAAAGTACCACTATGGACATTTTGTTATACATGGTTAAATATGTCATTCACATTTGAGAGGTGTAGGTCCTCATTGTGTCATAAGACAAAGAATTCAGAGACTTTTTTGCATAATTTCAAAAAGTTTTACAGAATCAATCTCTTCACTTTATAGGTGGAAAAAACCTAGGCCTAGAGAGAAGTAAAATGCCTAAGATCACCAATATATTAGGTTGTGAAGCCAAGATTCACATCTGCATCCTTGATTCCAAATTCAAAACAGCAGATTGAATTCACCAATGGGAAGGAAGGGTGACCACCCCAACACACATCAGTGATCAGAGCCACAAGGGAGCACTATCCTAAGAAAAGTGAATAAGAGTCCAAAGTTTGGGGACAAATCAGAGGTTATTTTCTATCAAAAATCAGTTTTGTGGGCACATCAAATAAAGGAATAAAGAGGGATAGCAGTAATAGATCCATATGCCCTTATTGTGATATATCAGTGTGGTCATGAGGTGACAGTTGAACTTTTATTCCTCCTCATTCAGCTGGGCTGGTAAAGACATGGAATTAGAGAATAAAAAGAGAAATTGCAATGGTAGCTTCCAAATCTATGGAACATTAAATTCAATTGATTTTAAGTCTTATTTTAAGGTTTACATCATAAAATTTAAAACTGCCAACAAATTCAAATAATCAGAGCTATAATACAAGAAATAAATTCTTATTTAAAAGCCTTAGCATTCAATAAGATAGAACCAAGTGAATCCAAACAAACAAAGATGCTTCTGGATCCCACCAAAAAACCATAGCACAATGAATCCACATTGCAAATAACAAAGAAAACCCTTTATCTAAGTTGACAGCAAAAAGCAAATATCAGAGAAAATATATGCATGAAAATAAACATACATGTAAAATATATATATATACACACGTATGTCTATAAACTGAATGAGCTCTCCTTTTGAGAGCAAAAGAGCAAATTAATTTTGGGAGCAAGCTAGCTCAGCTCAACCAAGAGAGAGATTTCCAGATTTCACTTAAAGGGAAATTCCTGAAATCTCTAGTGTAACAAGCTGGAGATAAGGACGTGATGGAGACTGCTCACTCTATCATGTTGGCCTCCTCCCAGAATCTGTCTTTCCCTCCAGAGACCTAATGCAAAGTTAAAATGTCCATCTTCTCTCTAAGCTGAAAGCCAAAAGAGTTCAGGACATCCCTCCTCTTCTGTTCTCACTAACTCCACTCCACTTCCTCATGCACAGGCAAGGGAGTGATCAATCTCTGTCAATGAGGAGAGAATCCAATAAGCCAAGGATTACATAATTATGTACAAGCTATATGCAGGACAAAATGGAAATAATTGACAGGAAGAACCCACATTGGGAGAGACTTCCTGTGGGAGGTTTTTAGCTAGGACTTGAAGGAAATAATTGAAGCCAGAAATCAGAGATGAGGAGAGAACATTCAGTGCAAGGAATAAATGTCTAAAGCCAAAAGGAGGAATGTTTTGTTCATAGAACAGCCAGGAGGGCATAGTCACTGGATCAAAAAAGGACTAATCAGGACAAAGGTGTAAGAAGACCAAAAAGGTAGGAGGGAATTAGGTTTTCAAGGGCTTGGAATGCCAAACAGAGCTCATAGGACCAGGAGAGATTTTTAAAAATACAACACCTGGAACAATTGACAATTATTGTCTAACAAGAAGCCACAAAGTCCTCAGCCTTTAACAGAAATAGCATGGTATAGTGGTACCCCAACATTCTCAAGCATTTTAGTCTCAGGACCCCCTTACAGTTTTAAAAGTTATTGAGGACTTCCCCCAAAGAGCTTTTCTTTCTCTGGATAATATCTATCAATATTTACGATATTCAAAATTAAAACCTCTTAATATTATTATGACATTATTTTAACTTTGCAGACCCCCTAAGAGGAGGGGCAGAATCCCCAGGGGTCCCTCAATAACAGTTTGGAGGACTGCTGATGCAGTGGATAGAGCACTGGCTTTGGAGTAAGGAATCCTTCTTCAGACACTTGTTGTGTGACCCTGGGCTAGTTATTTAACCATTCTGCTTGTCTCCTCATACACTGAGAGCACTGGACTGAATGACTTCCAAGGTCATTTCCAGCTCTGACTCTATGATTCTGTCTTTTCTCCCAACTTGTTCACTCCCAATGAAGCCTCTTTGGCAAAGTCATCTACCCTTTGAATATTTTCCAGGGAGGAGAGTTTACTTTGATTTTTAACAAATTCTGCCATCTTTTGAAGTGGAGGCTGATTCCCTAAGACTATCCCAACATTGAACCTATGTTCTAAAACCCCCCAATTTTGTCTGTGGGATCCATGGTTGAAACTCCTGGGTGTCTGAGGTGCAGCACCAGAGCAGACCCACCAAATGTTGGGTTTGGTCATATGATGAATCCACAATGGCCTTTCTCTTCGGCGAAATGTAGATTTATCCATGAAACAAAATGAAGAGCTAAAATAGACACCAGGAGTGATAAATATGAAATTGATTTTGGAAAGCAAATATTAGCAAGGAAAGGGGTTTTAACAAATAACAATGGAAAAAAACAAGCTCCTTGGGGAAACTTAAACTTCAGCAGGAGAAAGGGAACACTCTATGAGGTAGAAGTATGCCATTGACTGCAGGCTAAGTCCATGGGGGAATTTAGCACCCTAAAAGAGCTACTTAGCTATAAGAAGGAAAAAGACACCATGAGGCTTGAGACAGGCACTTTTTAGACAAAATCAAAGGCGATTTCTCCACTGAAGTCAACCCCGAGTCTACCTCGCCTTTATTTGACCTGCCCAGGTACTAAATTCAGGGGGCTCCTTCAGGAGAAGCAGAAATAAAACTGCACAAATTCTCAGCATTCTAAGGCTCATTAGAGATCATCAAATCCCGTCCACACCTGAACAGTTTGGACATGTTGGAATTTGATCTGATTCCACGTCCAAGACTATTCTGGAAGCTCAAGGCTTAGGATAGGAATGGCAGGCTCCAGAGTGGAAGGCCCAACGTCCATCAGTGCCAACGAAGCCTTTTCTGGAGCAGAAAACTGAAACCCAGCGCAGGAAAGTGACTTGTTCCGAGTCTCAAAGCTGGCTGACACCAAGCGTCCAGTCTGCTCTCCCCCGGTCAGGAGGCGGACGCCGCATCGGATTTGCCGCCGTTACCTCGGCATCCTTCAGTTTGTGCGAAGCGCGGCCTGCTTGAAGGGAAATAACGTCAAGTAAGTTAGGAAGGTCAGTGGGAGCAAACTGCGGCTCGGACCCCAGCACGCTGATCTGGGGGTTCTGAGACTGACACCGAGGCGAAAGCTAATGTCAGATGTTTTTAATTGCCTATTTATCTATTTTAAACATTCCTTTTTTCTTAATTTTGAGTTCTAAATGCTCTCTGTCCCCCCAACCTTTCCCCACTCATTGAGAAGCGAGCAATATATCAATTATATACATGAAGTCACGTCAAACATTTCCTTATTAACAAAAAAAATCCTATACCATAGAAAAGCAAGAAACAGTTAAAAAAAAAAAAAAAAAAAAAAAAAAAAAAGCACGCCGCAATCTGCCGTGGAGCTCGTGGGTTCTCGGGGTTGGACACGAGGCCCTTTGGAGTGGCCCCTCCCCCCCCCCATCATCACTGCAACGTTTCTGGGCACCGCGCTCCCCGGCTCTCCCGCCCCGCTCTGCGTCAGTTCAGTCCCCAGCTTGCTCGGATCCCTCCTTTCCCACGGCAGTACGGTACAACGCAACCAGAAACCACAGCTCATTCAGCCAGCCCCCCATAGACCGGCTCTCCCTCGATTTCTCCGCCCAAAGAACTGCGGCAAATATCCGTGTGCACATGGGTTAAGGTCCGTTTCCACGACTGTTGCTCGGAAAGCATCGTTTATTTTATCTGAAACGTGGCGTGTAGGAAGGGAAATCGTGCGCCCAGGGCGCTCTCTAGCACCGCGCGCTGCCCTGGGAATGCCGGCAGCGAGCGAGAAACACAAGCCGCTGTTCGGAGTTCGGCGCCTGCGCTCTTCCGCCCTGCAGCCGGCCGACGAACGAGATGCTCAGTCCTCCCGTCTTCCTAGAGCGTATGAGGAAGCAGTCGGGGGCCTCCCCCGGAAGGGGTGGGTGCTGGAGAGAGGATGCTTCCTGTCGGACCGTGGCTGCGCCTCGGGCTCGGGCCCTGAGCAGGCTGAGTCTGTTTTTAAGCGCTTCGGAGCCTGCTCTCCCCACAGCCCTTCTCCACGAAGCGCGCCCGAGCTCGCGGGCGGGATTGCGCCTGCGCCCCGGGCGGCGCGAGGGCCCCCAGCTCGTGTCCCGCCCCTCGGACCAGGGTGAGTCCTGCGGGGGCGGACTGTGGCGGGAGCGGGGCGTGCCCCTCCACTCCCCTTCTTCGTGGTTCCGAGCTCCTCCTTTGTTTTCTCTAATCGCCCACTCGGGTTCCTGGTGTTCCGTGGAACCTCGGCCAGCGAGCTGTTGTGCCTGGCGGGACTGGACTGGAAGGGGGAGAGGGCAAGCGTGGGAACGTAGTAAAGGAGCCGTTAGTACAGATGGGCAGCGAGCATTTATTAAGCGCCTCATGTGTACCGGGCATGGCACTAAACGCTGGAGATGCAGACAGAGCATAGGCTCAAGCAGCTTACAGTTTAAGGGAAGACTAGTTGCAAACAAGCATGTATAAACAGGATATTGACAGGCGAAATTGGAGATAATCAGCACCGGGAAAAGGCTTCTTGCAGAAGGAGGGACTCCCGAGATGGAGGAGGGCGTTCTGGAAATGGGAAAACGTCGGGAGTGGGGACGTGGAGGGTCACGTGCAAAAAGCAACTCGCACGCCGCTGTCGGGGATGGAGAGTACTAGGGAGTGGAGTACGGAGGGAGGGGACGGTGGTGAATGCTGGACATCGAACTAGGAGCCGATAGTAAAAGATGCGGCGGAAGCCGATGGGCCATAGAACCAGGAAAAACCCAGACCTTTCTTGTCTCTGGTAAAATAGTAGACTTAGCTTATTGGAAAGGGCCCTGGATTTGGGGCAAATCACTTGAGCACTAAGGAAAAGGGGACTGTTAGTGATATTAGAGAGATAAGGTTTCCGGGGTGCCATAGGCAAATTCCTTTGAAGTTCAAGTTCAGTTTATCAAAATTTATTACATCTCTCCCATGTGCCGAGATTTTTCCTAGATGCTAAGAATAGAAAGATAGAATTGACCGAATCTGCCCTCGAGAAGTTTCTATTCTAGGTGATGTATAAGTACTCTATTATTTAAAAAAGAAAGAAAGAAAGAAATAGGGTATATTAGTGGGGAAATCTGAGGAAATAGAAAATGTAATTCAGGAACTCAGAGAAGGCACCCAAGCTAAAGCCTTTTTTTATAAAGGAAAATGAAGTTTGCCCCAGAAAATTTCTGGAGGTATGAGAGGCAGCTTAGGTCAGTTTGTGGTGCTGCCTGGAATAACAGGTAGGTCAGTTTTCTGTTCTGCTGACCGCATGAAAGAGGATAATGTGAAAAAAGGTTAGAAAGGCAGACTGAAGCAGATTGTGCTGAGGTTGCTTAGCGCTGCCCGGCCTTTGCCATTGAGATGTCTGCCTCCTAGAATAGTAGCTAACATTTAAACTTTACAGAGCCTCACACGAAACCAGAGGGGCTGTAGGAATTGTCGTTTTGCCTATGGGAAAATTGATGCTTAGAAGATGAAGTGATTTGCTCCTGGTCATAGAGAAAGTATTCAGGGTGGGACACTGATGCCTCTCCCACACAAGTAATTGGTACCTACTGATAATACCTGAGAGAAAGTAGAGGCTAGTCTTAGAAAATCTTGGAGTTTGGGTAGAAATAATATAGAGCTTTTGTTTTTGTTTTTGTTTTTTTAATCTCTCTACTCCTTTGTTTTTCCTGATTTCCTTTAGAAAATGAATGGAATCTTGGTTCAACTCTACACTTCCCTATTCCCTCCCTCTCCAACCTCTCTCTCTTTGGAATGAAGTTTTTACCATTTTTAGTTTGGGATTCTGCAATATCCTTCTGAATCTATCCTCACCCACCTATAACTTACTGTTCCCCAGGTCCTATTTGTGCACATCACCAGAGGATATGGCAGCCCTGGGGGCAGTGCAAGAGCCACTCTCTGCTTCAGCCCACATCAGTTTTCCATCATCGGGATCCCATTCAGGGCCTCCACATCATGAGATGCTACTGCACCTCCAGGATCCCCAATACGGTACTCATCCTACCCCAGCCCACTCCCAGAGCTCTGTGTCCCTCTTCTTCATCCAGAGCCTTCAATAGAGATTCCTTCATAGTCCTTGAGCACATTTTGATTAAAAAAAAAAAAAACAAACCTGTAGAGGTAAATTGGATTTTTCTTTTCACTGTAAATATGTCTGCTTTCCATTAGACAGTTTACCATCTTTGCTGACCATTATTTTTTATTATAGGAACTGAAATAAGGATACTTGTGAATTAGAGTTGTCCTAGATTTAAATAAATTTATTTTAAAATATTTATAGATGAGAGTGATACTTTTGATGATCTGTGATTTCATTAGTATGTTTGCGTAAACCTGCCAATGCAGATCAGTGTCCCTTCACTTGTGTTCATCTTAGATATTGTCCATCTAGTCCTTCATAGACAATAACTCACATGCCTGTAGCCTTTTATGATGCATCAGATCATATACTTAGAGGCAGAAGGGCTCAGAGAGATCATCTCCTCTGGCCCCTTCATTTCATCACTGACAGCCATGGGATCTCTCTGGGCCCAGAGGGAGGACTTGGCCACGGGCAGAGTCAGAATGCATGCCTCAGTCAGCTGACTCCAGTAGGTGGTCCTTCCATTATGTTCTACTCCGTTTTTTCAAAGCACTTTCATAGCAGTATTGAAGTATTAACTCCATTTTAAACTGAAGAAACTAAGACTCAGAGAATGTCAGAGTCCAAGATTGGTGCCTCCAAGTCCAATGTGAATACCGCTACCCCACACTGCCTCCTCAGTGTACAAAAAGGCTTCCTCTTATTCTTTTTGTATTGAGGATGCCATTGTATCATTTGGATTATTCCTGTTTGTTAGGATTACTAAGTGAGAACTCGGGTTGTCTGGATAGTGACGAGGTGAGAATTCAGGTTGGACAATTACAAGGTGAGAACTCAGGTTGACTTGATGGAAGGAGCAGGCTCATTGGCTGAGGTGGTTCTTCCCAGAAGCCCTTGCATTATCCCACGCCCATTCTCTGGGAGAATAAAAGAGAGGACTCCCAGAGATGAAGAGGAAGACTCAGAATTGCATCAGGCTTGACGGGGCTCTCTGCAGGAAAGGAAGTGAGTAGACACAGCAGATCTCTTCCCAGAGAGCGATCCAGCAGCTTCTAGAGACGACAGCTCATTACACCTGTTACTTCTTATTGTGGTTATGTGACCAAGTCTATATGGTTTTCCAAGTGCTCTTATCTTTGATATTGCTTTTTCTTCTGCTTCTCACATTTAGGTCATTGTTGTTAACATGTAGCATTTACACCTAAACATTTCCACTGTCTTTAGGTTTCCTAGTCATTTGAACTTTCCAGGGATTTTGTTGTTCCACCCTTTGCCAAAGTTATAAATTTTAAATATACATTTGTCTAACTTTGAAGAGATTTGGGGCCTAGCTGACTTTCAGTATTTGGATGGATATCAATCATGTGGAAGGAGAGATTAGATTTGTTCTCCTTAGACCTAGAAGGCAGAACCAAAAATAGTGGGTAAAAAAAAGATATAAAGAAGTAGAATTCAGTTCCTTATGACAAAAAACTTCTTCACAGATAAGAATTATCCATAAGTAGTAAAGTGGACGGCCTGACAAGATAAAGAGTTTCCCTTAAAGTGTTGGGCAGAGATCTGCCTGTCAGAGGCAGAGGGGATTCCAACTCGAATATAAACCAGGCAAGGTAATTTCAGTGGTCTCTTTCAACTCTAATTCTAACCATGTTACAATTTTGGTTGGTGCATCCACACCAAAGAAATCACTTATTTTTTGAAATATATAAAAATTGGATACAATGTGGTGGCCACAAAGCCACTGTCTTCCACAGTCCTCAATCTCATCTGCTTCTCTCTTTCTGGAGTCTCTCTCTATTCCATAAAACATTCAGGTTAATTAATGTTATCCTTCCTATTGTCTATCTTGATTGATTAGTCTATAAATCTTAATAACCCAATAACTTCTGGCCCGAGGGTTGTTTTTAGCATTTATCCATTTCTTTGCTCATAAAATCTTTAGGTTTTGATAATCTTGGGCCATTACTGATAATAAATGTTTGTCAAATTAAATTGACTAAGTCCCTAAGCACACTACTTAGCATTAGCAGACATCAAAAATTTGGGTAAAAAGGGAACCCACTTCCCATCGAGTTCACATTTCTAGTAGGCAAATAAAACACCCAGCATTTATAAATTGTACTATGCAATTATGCAAAAAAGAGATGTTAAATATCTATGAAGTAAAATTTGTGGAGTTTGGGGTCTGGATCTGTTTTTTATCAGTGTAAGCCACTGGAATTTGGAAATTCATTCCACCAGTATAACTAGCAGTTTATAATCTTAAACAGTTACCTAGCAATCAAAGCTTTGTGACTTGCCTGTAGTCACAGACCTAGTATTTAGAAGAATCAATTTAAACCCAGGTCTTCCTAATTTCTTAACCTAACTCTTGATGACTACAACATGCTATCTCTTGTTACTAGGGAGAAATCAGAGAATGTATCCTAGGAGGTGACATTTGGTTTGAGTTCACAGAAATCCTTGGATTTTTCCAAACAAGAAAACTAGGGTGGGGTAGGTTTAAAAAAAAAACAAAAAAAAAAAACAACAACAACTGAGGACAGACAAGGTAGAAAAAGAGAACAAAAGTACATATAGGGGTTAAAATAGGATAGAAGTAAATATAGAACTGGTAATCATAACTGTGAATGTGAGTGGGATGAATTCTCTCATAAAATAGAAGCAAATAGCAGAGTGGATTAAAAAAAAAGAATCCTACTATATGTTGTTTACAAGAAACACATTTGACACATAGAAACATACAGAGTAAAGGTAAAAGACTGGAACAGAATTTATTATGCTTCGGTTGAAGTAAAAAAAGCAGGGGTAGCAATTCTGATCTCAGATAAAGCCAAAGTAAAAATAGATCTTATTAAAAGAGATTAAAGAAAGTACAACTTGATAAAAGATTCTGTAAAAAATAAAGTAGAAAAGATACTATATATGTATGCACCACGTAGTTTAGCAAGCAAATTCCTAGACATTTTAAGCCAGTAACAAGAAGAAATAGACAGCAAAACTATTCTAGTGGGGAACTTCAACCTTCTCTCAGAATCAAACAAATAGAACCACAAAATAAACAAGGAAAAAAATTGGAAGGTTAATATATGATAGACTTCTGGAGAAAATTGGATAGGGACAGAAAGGAATACATCTTTTTCTTGGCAGTACATGGCACCCACGAAAATTGACCATTTTTAGGCCATAAAAATCTCATAATTGAATGCAGAAAAACAGTAATAGTAAATATTTCCTTTTCAGACCACAAGGCAATAAAAATTATATTCAATAAAGGGTCAAGGAAAGATAGACTAAAAACCAATTGGAAATTAAATAATTTAATTCTAAAGAATGATTGGGTCAAACAAAAAATCACAGAAATAATCTATAATTTCATTCAAGAGAATGACCATAATGTGACAACATACCAAAATTTATGGGATGTAGCCAAAGCAGTTTTTAGGAAAAATTTTATATTTCTAAATAGCTACATTAATAAAATAGAGAAAGAGGAGATCGGTGAATTAGGCATGCAACTAAAAAAGCTAGAAAAACAACAAATTAAAAAACCTCCAATTAGATACCAAATTAGAAATTCTGAAACTCAAAGGAGAGATTCATAGAAAGTAATAAAACTATTGAACTAATTAATAAAACTAAGAGTTGGTTTATGAAAAAACCAATAAAATAAACCTTTGGTTAATTTGATCAGAAAAAGGAAAGAAAAAACCAAATCACCCAGCATCAAAAATGAAGAGTGAACTTATTACCAAGGAAAAAGAAATTAAAGCAATAATTAGGAGCTATTTTGTCCAACTGTATGGGAGCATGTTTTACAATCTAACTGAAATGAATGAATATTTACAAAAATATAAATTGCCCAAGTTAACAAAAGAGGACATAAATTACTTAAATAGTCCCATTGTAGAAAAAGAAATTGAACAAGTCATTCATGAACTCCCTAAGAAAAAAATCAACAAGGCCAGTTGGATTCACAAGTGAATGGTACCAAACAAGAAAATTAAGACATAAATTTACAAAATAAAGCTGTATTTGTGGCTTAAGGCACAAAGCCCCAACTATCCTGGAGGGTGGGTAATATAGTGGTTAACTAGATGGCAAAATACTAATTGGATTAATTACTTCATAATTCCAGAGGTCAGTTCATAAGTTTACTAAATATTTTGTGCAAGACTCTGGGAATACAAAGACAGAAAGGCTCTCAAGAAGTTTAAATTTTCCTGGTGGGCATACAACATTTACACAAATAAATAGAAAGTATACACAAAGTTATTTCAAGAAAAAGAGATTGGTAGTAAATGGATGATTTAGGGAAGACACAGGCAATGATGCAAAGGCAGAGGAGCAGGAAATGGAATGTTGTATACAAACCAATTTGACTGGAGTAAAGAGTGAATGAAGGGAAAGGGAATAAGGGAACAAATATTTATTAAGTGCCTACTAAGTAGTTTACAAATATTATCTCATTTGATCCTCACAACAACTCCAAAAGGTAGGTGCTTTATGATCTCTATTTTACAGTTGAGTAAAAAACAAAGGTGGAATGGCTCGTACAGGGTCAGACAGCTAGTAAGTGTCTAAGATCTGATTTGAATTTGGGGCTTCCAGACTAAGGCCCATTGACCATTCTATCCATTGCATGATTTAACTATCCATGAAGGGTAGTAATATGAAATAAAAATAGAAAAGTAGGTAGAATCCAGTTTGTGAAAAGATTTCAATTTCAGATTAGTTTTTAGATTTTAATCCCAAAGACTATAAGGCATTTTGGGGGGAGATGTGATATGGATAGATCTGCCAAATGGATGCCAGTTTGGCAATTGTGTAGGAGACAGATTTGAGGGAGTAAAGTTAGAAATACCAGTTCAGGGCCTATTGCAAGAATAATGAGGATCTGACTTCTGATTTCATTAAAATGGTACTCCCTCTATTGATAATAGAATGAAACCTTTCCCTACACCTTAATAGAGTGTCTTCATGCAATTATGGGACCAAAGAATTCTCCATTGGGTAGCTAAGCCAATATTAGCCTCACTGGATTTCAGATAAAAGAATGATAGAAACACAATCTTATCTCTGCCGATACTCAAGTATTTTCAGCATTTCCTGCTTGGTTAAAACTTTCTAGAAGTTGAGCTCCATTGGCTTAGCCTTCAAAAGCCTAAAGTCACATTCATTAAATGAGAGGACTGAGCAAAAAAAGATTAACCAGGAGTCTAGGCATATAACCAAAACATTCTTAAATATACTTTTTACAGCACTGTTCAACATTTAATTTCCTTATTTCTCTTAAAATGTCATATGTATATATAACTGTAAAAAACAGTGCTTCTTTGATACATGGTTGCAAAAGCCCTGGACTGGGAGTCAAAAGGCTTGTGGTAGGATCCTGGTCTTATCAGCAATTAAACAATCAAACTTTGGACTGTTACCTCCTTTTTCTGATCCAATGGTTTCTCTGAGAACCAAGAATAGATAAACTAGATATAAATACATTCCTGCAGACAGATATTGACCTGGAAAACCACAAATTAGCATTATCTGTGTAGTTTTATAGATCTTTATTTATTTTCTTAAACATTTCCCAATTATATTTTAATCTAGTTCTGGCTTATGGTCCCATAGCAGCAAGTTTGCACCTCTGGTCTAGATGATATAAATCTATGAAATCAAAAGCTTTAATATAAAGTGAGTTATACTTGTGTTTTCCTGTTTTTCAACAGCTCTTTGGACTTCCATTGGAGATATCCAGACTGACCCAACACAAAGGGTCCTGAATAAGTATGGGTTAAGTAATTTGTATTTGACCAGTATTAAAGACCTAGCATATGCTGTAGAAGGATACAAAAGAAATTTAGAATACAGGACTTGTCTTCTGAGGGTTTTAACATCTAGTTGGAAAGAAAAGACATATACATTAAGAAAAATAATAAGCAGATATATGATAAATCAGATTCAAAATATATGCTAAATACCAAGGAAAAGTAAAACAATGTTAGGGGCATGCAGAACCAGCACTAAAGAGTAGAAAAAGAAAATTGGCTCCGAAATAAGAGAATATGGTTTCAAACTACTGCTCCTTATCACCTTTTTGACCTTGTTAATGGGTGGCCCTTATCCTCTCTTGGTCTCAATTTCCTCCTCGGTAAAAGGAGGAGTTTGTTTAGATAGTCTTGGATGTCCCTTCATACATTAGTTCTGTAATCCTAATATAAAAGGAGGTGGCAGGGAATGTATGAATAGAAAGGTCACTCTTGAAAGCAACAGTGAAATTCTAAGGACACAGCTTAATAATGACAGTAATTTAATTTTTATGGTTATTAAAGTGTTTGTAACGAGAAGAGCTCGCTTTAAATCCCAGCTCCAAAACTTTCTAGCTTTGTGATGGTGGCCTTTATCATTTTTCTCTCTGAAAATAGCATTTAACATTAGCATAGCCTAACTCACGGGAATGGAAGGGGCTTCTTAAACCTCAAAGTCCTCACATAAAAATGGGATTGATTTCATTAGAGCTTTGGTAGTGACAAAGTAAGGTTCCAAGAGGTGAAATGACTTGTCCAAAGCTACATGACTAACAAATGGCAAAACCGGGACTTGTTCCTCATCCTTACTTCCAACCTACCTTTCCTGCCTCATTTCCCATTATTCCATTTTGGATATGCTGTTATCCACTCTCCAAACTTGCAACTTTTTCTTCTTTACACTAAACATATTTGTAAGGTAAAAATGGGTCTAATGAACCATTTTTTAAAAATAGCTTTTTATTTACAAGATATATGCATTTACAATATATATGCATTTTTCAGCATTGACAGTTGCCAAACCTTTTGTTCCAATTTTTCCTCTCCTTCCCCACCACCACTTCCCCCAGATGGCAGGTAGACCAATACCTAATGAACCATGTTGAAAAATGATAGAAAAAAAATTGGAGAGGAAGTTGGACATTAAATGATAAAAGGCTAAAATTTGGAAAAATAACCCACTATATATTTTTCTGTGGGAAAATAATGTCATGGATGAATTCAGAGAGAATTTCAGAAGGGCTGGCATGTAGTACAAAAGGAAGATACATGAAGGAAACAATCTCATTAGAAGGAAACATTAAATTTTTCATTTAGCTGGAGTAGAAAGCCATCAGGATAGTCACACAAAAAGCAGTGAAAAGATGATATAACCAAGATAGCACAGAGTCATGGAAGTCAAGGAAAGAGCATTTTGAGGGGAAGAAAGGAACAAATTTAAGAATATCTAAATTTCAAAGTTAGAAGGAATCTCATACTACATCTAGCTCAATCCATACTCCAAAAAAAAAAAAAAAAAAAATTCTCTTCTACAATACTCTGAACAAATAATCATCCAATTGATGAAGGCCTGCCCTTAAGGGGAACTCACTGTTTCATAGCAAGGCACCTTATTCTGCTTTGGGAGAGCTTGAATTGTTAGGAAGTTTTTCTTTGTATCAAACTAAATTTGTGTCTTTAAAATCCCATTAACTGCTCCAGTTCTGTCCCCTCAGCCAAAATAGAATAAATCTTATGCTTCTTCACATGACAGACTTTGAAATATCTGAAGACAGCTCTAAGAGACATTGTAAGGGAACAATTTTAGTAGTAATTGCTCAGATGTCAGAGGGGAAAAAGGAAAGAGAAAAGTTAAATAAAACTTCATAATTGGAAACAAAGTACCATCTCATAAAATATGATTACTAGCTCATCTGAATTCTCATATTTCTAATTACTCTGTCTTGAACTTACCTCCAGGTTTTGTGCTTATCCTCTAATATTCTTACTCATTGTTCTTTTTTTGTCTCTTCTAGTCAAAAGTCTTGTGTCATCTTGTCTGGATTCACATACCTTATATCCAGGACATTCATCACTCCACTTTATCATTCTTCTACTCATCTTAATTGTCTTTTTTTTTTTTTTTATCGGTTTATAAAATAATTTTTTAAAGTTATCAAAATCATGAGAACCTTTTGGACATCACTATCAATTTGTAGAGAGGACTTAATAGCTGTCTTCCAAGAATTTGAAGTTTTGTCAAATAGAAGAGATTAGATTTATTCTCCATGGCTTAGGAGAATATAAATAGGAGTAATGGCTAAGACAGATTTCAGCTCAATAAAGGAAAAGCTTCCTAACACAGCTGTACAAAAGGAAATGGGTTGCCTGCAATGATAGGTAGAGATCTTCAGGTGAAGGTAGACCACTTGTCAAGGACAGTGGAACCTCATTACTAGGTGAACTGAATATCCCTTCCACTCTATTATTCATGTATCAGATAGAGGATTGCACTACATGGCCTGTACAATTATTTGTAAATCTAGGGCTCTTTGCAGTTATTCTATAATTATCATCTGTCTCCAGATGATACTTCCCCTCCTACTTCCAATCAGAGAACAGGTGACTTTTTTTTTTTTTTTTTTTTTTTTTTTTTACTTTCCATTTATAATTTCAGATTATAAGACCAGGACTGACAACAAGTTACTGATCCCAAAGCAGGAAATTTCTGAAGAAATAGAATCTTGTGGAACAATATCAGAAATTCTCCAAACAGATGTTCTCCAGAAACCCAAATTTGGAAAAACCTATGAACTTCAAAGGAGGTTAGATAGTCAGGTGGGTATCCCATCTGAGAAGAGATGGAAAAACTCCCTTTCCCAGCAGAGAAAGGCACATGTGACAGTCATGCATGAAGAAACCCCTAGAGAAGAGAGAGGTCATGAATGTTCTGAATTTGCGAGAAATTTCAGTCTGAACTCAAACCTTGTTATAGAGCAGAGAGTTCCTACGGGAGTGAGACCTCATAAATGTGATACTTGTGGCCAAAGCTTTGGCCAGCGCTCAGTCCTTATTCAGCATCTGAGAATTCATACTGGAGAAAAACCTTTTGAATGTAATGAATGTGGGAGAGCATTTAGCCAGAGATCTGAAATTATTAGGCATCGGAGGATTCATACTGGAGACAAACCTTATGAATGTAATGAATGCGGGAAAGCTTTTAGTCACAGATCAACCCTCATTGAACATCAAAGAATTCACACTGGAGAGAAGCCTTTTGGATGTAATGAATGTGCAAAAGCCTTCAGAGGAAGATCAGATCTTATTCGACATCAAAGAATTCACACTGGAGAAAAGCCTTATCAGTGTAATGAGTGTGGAAAAGCCTTTAGTCACCGATCTGTCTTTATTGCACATCAGAGAATTCACACTGGGGAGAAACCTTATGAATGTCATGAATGTGGCAAGACCTTCAATTGGAGCTCGAGCCTTTTCCAACATCAGAGGGTTCATAGTGGAGAGAGACCCTATGAATGTAATGAATGTGGAAAAGCTTTTACACAACTTGCAGTTCTTATTGACCACTTAAGAACTCATACTGGAGAAAAACCTTATGAATGTAATGAATGTGGAAAGGCTTTCAGTCATGGCTCAAATCTTCTTCAACATCAGAGAATTCATTCTGGTGAGAAACCATATGAATGTTGTGAATGTGGAAAAACTTTCTGTCACAGCTCAAAACTTATTCAACACCAGAGAATTCATAGCAGAGAGTGATCCTCTCAATGTAGTGGGGAATTCCCAAAAGTTACTTTGGGGCAAGATCCTATTAAAGGTTTTAAGTTCAAGGGTGGGGCCCATTTTTATCTAACTTTCTGTAGGATCTAACCTGGTGCCACATAGTTTAATAAATGTTTTTGCTTGGCTAAAATGATAATTTACCTTGAGTGACAGTTCCCCCAGTTGGTCATCTCTCTTCCTGAAAGCTAAAGTTATATTCCTTGGAAACATAGAAGGATAACATTCTAACTTCAGGATTATTTATTCTCCATCATAAATTGATATGGATTAGGCAGGGTGGCTCTACTTCTTTCCTTATAAGTCTCATTTAGAGAAAATGATACCACCCCATCAGAGAGAGTCAGGAAGTTTGGGTGGTAATGAACCTAATTTTTAATGTTTTAAGGTACTATCTTTGGATGGGATATTTACATAAAGATGGCCTACAAACAACTGGATTTATAGAACAAGACTGGAGATACAGACAAAAAGAGGCATTTATGTGTAGAGGTTACCCATATACTAGAGTCTTGTGAGTGGGCTAGAGCTTCCTCATATGGGGTAAGGCAAAACATCCAAAACTAAAAGAGAATGAAGAGGTTAGTGATGGAAAATAAAGTTTAAACATCAATAAAATAACGTTTTAAGGTTTACAAAATACTTCACATACATCATCTCATTTAATGGTCACAACAATTCTATGAGATAGGTACCGTTATCCTTATTTTATACATGAGGAAACTGAAGCTAAGAAATTGTGATTTGCCTAGACTCACAATTAGTAATTTCTGAGGCAATATTATAGTTTGGGCATCTTCCTGACACTCAAGTACAGCACTCTATCCACTATGCCACCTAACTGCCTCTAATGTCAGTAATTAGAAGATTTTAATAAAGAAGGATTCAATTAATAAAAGGAAAGATCAAGCAAGAAAAAAGGCTGGAAAATATCTTGAAATTAATAAATTAGAATTTGTTAAATTTCTATGTAATGCCAAATTATGCTAAATTCTGGGGATCCAAGAGTAGAGTTCTGAGACAAAGGGGGAGAGTATTGCTATGGAATGCAGTAGAAAAGTCAAGAAGGGTAATGGAAAGGAGGTCATTTGGCCAAATCATCAGAACTTCTATTCATTTCAATAGTCATTAAACACCTGCTGTGAGTAGAGCACTGCCTAGGTACCGGAGGAGACAGTATAGAGACACTCCCAAGCCTCATGGAACTTGAAGAATAGTAGAGGGATAAGATACATAACACTGTTAACAAAAATGCACACGAGGGAGGAAGTAGCACGTAAGGTGATTTTTAAAAATTCTTTGGTCAAGATAGAGCATTTCTAACAAAAGTAGGGAGGGTAAGATTGGGTCCTTTGTTTTTGTACTATAAAATAAAACTTGGAAAAATAGGTCAGTGCCAAATTGTAGGACCGTCTTGAATGTCAAAGTAATTTGGATAAGCCACTGAAGATTTTGTTTGAAAGAAGAAATCACAAAACCATATAATCTTGTAAGAATACGGGAAAAAGATTACTCTGGCAACAGTAGGTAAGTGGATCTATTAAGAGACTTATTGCAGTAGTCCTTATAAATAGCAATGAGATCCTACAGACTGTATTAATACCCATAGGACTAGAGCAGAAGAGCAAATGTGATGCATTGTGGAGGTGAAATCAATAAGACTTGTTATTTGGATTAGAGGGCAAAGATAAGCCCAAGGTTACAAATTTGATGAAAAGCATTACACCAGAAAAAAAAAAAAGCAGATTTAAGAGGAAAGACTGTTGTCAGTCAACATTCATTGTTTAAAGAATGAACAGTACTTGTGCAAATGACTTGCTATGAGTACTGAAATATGTGGAAACTTATCACCTAATTTGGGCACATGCATAATAGTAGAATCTCTTAAACACTTCAGCTACATCTTTTGCACAATTTCAAATAGTTTTTCCAGCACCATTGGAAGAATATACAGCTACACCAAAATTAAGTGATCTGTCTTTTCACAGCCTCTCCATTGTTGAAGTGTCAAATAGGATGGTATGGAGAAAAGAGTCTTTAGATGTAGCATCAGGAAGCTCAGCATTAACACTACCTTTGTGATCATGGTTCCCAGAGATCATTTAGAGTTGGAAGACCTTATATAACCCTCTCTTTTTACAAAAGAGAAAAATGAGGGCTAGAGTGTTTAGGTGTCTTACCCTACACAGTAATCAGAGGAGGCAGGATTTGATCCCAGGTCTCCTGATTCTCATGTGTCATCCTGTTTGAGCAAAAGTGAAACAGTGACTGTGAGAACTGAAGAAAGTAATTCAGATGAGAACCATTAGAACTAGTCATTTTCTACTCTAAGTGGGCTGAGAAAAGCATCCTTTGCTAAAGTTTTGCAGAACTTTTAAATGACACAATCACATTTTTATAAATCTGCAGTACTTTATAAAAGAAGCTATATGGAAAGATGGCGTTGTAAATCCTTATTTAAGGTTGGGAGCATCACAGGAAAGAGAAAAATAAACTTGACCTATTAAGTGAGCCCTGGAGGGAACTGAGATGGGGAGTAAAATACTGCCACCATCGTCATGGTTTTGTTGAAGTGGACCTAGAAAAGGTGAATGGAGAAATTCAAAGAATAAGAACTGGAGCTGTCCCGGGCGTTTGAAAGAAAGATGCTTATCATGGGAGGGACAAAAGCTTAATAGTAGTTTATAGGTGTAGTTGTCCATTCTCTTTGCTTCCCAAATCTGTACAGTTGTGTTGTGTTGGAAATCTCTCCCCAGGGCCATCTCCGGTAGTCCCAATCTCTATCTGAACACTGAACCTAGAAGGTTCTGAAACGTAAAGCGAGGCAGGTGGCCCTCCCTCGCTCCAATCTAGTTCACTACATGTCAAGGCATTACCTCCCCGAAGTCCCGATCCTCTTGGAGAAGGAAGGACAAACCCAAGCCCTCCCCCAAGCCCACCAGGTATTACCATCAGAGATCTGATGGTCCTTCACTCCTTCTTCCCGCCTTTTCAGCTCCTGAACTCCGCCCGCCCCCTGCGCGGGAGCGGACAGCGAATCACTAAGATAACAACAGGCAGACGGTCCTCCATACTTCCTAGGGTCACCGGCAGGCAGGAATGGCTTGGGTAGTTCCCCAGAAAAAGCAATAACACCGATCAGAGGAGGTGGGGGAAAGAGGGAAGCCTGCGCCCGAGCAGGACTGCTAGTTCCAGGAGCCGGACTCAGCGGGCTGGAGGTAGGCTGAGTTTGTTCCTATGACTCCGCCCCGCTTCCTCGGAGCTGCCTCCGCCTCTGGTCCCTTCCCTCTTAGCCTTGGCTGGTCCCGCCCCCTCTGAGTTCTGACCCCGCCCCTGCCTCCGCCTATGACCCCAAACTCGCCTTCTAACTTGCTTTTTCAGGTCCTTTCTCCCCATCCCCGCCTTGTCTCCAGCTGTCCCCCTCTCTGGTCGGTCTTTATTTAGTCATTTTTGTCTTGTTCGTTTCTCTGTTTCCATTTGGGATTTTCTTTGCAAAGATACCGGAGTGGTTTGCCATTTCCTTTTCCAGCTCATTTTACAGATGAGGAAACTGAGGCAGAGATTTAAGAGACTTATCCAGAGCTCCATATAATTCGCCACCTTGATGTCCCCCAAAAAGATACTAGACACATTACCCCTTCACAGTGCCTTATTCTACTGTGAAGAAATGAAAAAAAAAAAATTAGCATTTTTTTCTTCATTTCAATTAAATCATTCAGTCATTACGTCTTTATTATGAATCTCATACGTTCCAAGCGGTGTGCTGTACTGGCAATGGGGAAGATGGAATGCTTAGATAAAAGACAATCTCTGCATTTATGGAAACATACATAATAACTGTCCTATTCACTACCACATAGATGTATTGGGAAGGTATCTGTCTAAATTCTAAGATACTTACTGGCCTTGTCTGAGGTACTCATTGGCCCCAGGGGATTTTTTTTTTTTTTAATTTCCTTAATTTTTTTTTTTTAGATGATTTTGGATAGGAAATAAACTGGGGGCAGCTAGGTAGGACATTGGATAGAGCAGGAGTTCAAACCATGGTGGGCGGGCCAGACCCAGCCTTCTGAGGACGTTTATGCGGCCAGGCCGGTTATGGCAAATGGGCTGAGGGGCGGAGACAGAGTGAGAGTTTTTGTTTTTACTATAGTCTGGCCCTCACACAGTCTGAGGGACAGTGAACTGGCCCCCTATTAAAAGTTTGAGGACCACTGGATTAGAGCATCAAGTCTGGAGTCAATTCAAATCCATCCTCAGGCACTTGTTAGCTCTGGGACCCTGACTGGAATGGGAGGGAGTATTTCAAGAATAACCTCAGCACAGGCACAAAAGTAGGAAAACAAAACTAAATAAATAAATAAAATAAAAAATAATTAATTTAAAAAGTAGGAAAACATGGGGAATGTTCATAGGAGAAAAGTCCACTTCAGATTTTGTGGGAAGACATAATATTGTACAAGCCTGAGAAGGCAACATGGTGTCAGATAACCCTTTAACACTAAGCAAAAGAATATGAGTTTCATTCTCTCATTGGCAGCCCCTGAAGATTTCTCAGCAGAGAAATGACATGATCATTCTCATACTCATGTACAGGGAAATTTACTCTGGTACAAGGGATATATGAGTCCAAGGGTGGGGAAAATGTGGGGGCAGGAAGAACTGTTAGAAGGTTAAGATCTTCCAGTACTCACAGACTCATGAAATTTAATTTGAAGGTGTCTCTTAGGCTATCTAGTTCAACCTAACCCTGACCTTCCTTCTATATTGCTGATTATCCATCCTCCACAACCCACCAACACAGCACACTTCCTTTTTGTACCATCTTAGTTGTTGAGAAGTTTATTTTTTAATTGACATCTATCTGTTTCTTTCTATGTTTCTTGTTCTGCTCCTTCCAGCTAAGTGGCACAAAGGCTTGTATCAGGGTGGTTGTCCCTTTGAAAAGAGATAGAGTCAGAATTTGTTTCAGATTTGAAATCCCCTAAATATGATTATGCTAAGCCTCTGCTCCTCTTTTATCAAAGTTACACATTAATACATCCCCATGACTTCCCCAAGTTCACAGGGCAGTAATTAGCAAAATTCAGCTTACATTCATTCCCTCTGACAACCACATTGTTCGAGGTCCTTTTACTGCACTGCTTCTCTCAATGCAGTAGATTCAGAACTGGAAAGTGTTATTTCCAATGAGGGGAACACTGGTCCCCCATGCTATAAGCTCACCTTATAAATAAACCAGGCAATCACAATGAAATAATTTGCCCATGAAGTTAATGTCAAAGCTCCTCCTGATTCCTGGGCCAGAACTCTATCCATCATCACCTGGCTACTCTGGAGTGCCCTGTACTGTGAAGGAGATGGATAAAGCAAAAGCATGATCCAAGCTCTTATAGGGTGCTGAGAGGTTCAAGGACAGGAGCACAGTCTAGGTGCAGAGAGAAGATTCACAGGATACACCAAAAACAGGACCAGCCCGTATACCATCAAGAATTAGGAGCTGAGGTTCAGGCCAGCTTCAGTTCTGCAGGATTAGGAGTTCCAAACCTTCACAGAGTTGAGTGGTGAGGAGAAAAGAGTATTCCCGTTAGTAATCTGGGGGAGCAGAAGATAGGAAGGAGGGGTTGTAAAGGAGGAATAATAAACAAGAGGCCAAATAGGTGGGCGCGGTGGATAGAGTATCTGAAGCTAGAGTCAGGAAGACTCATCTTCCTGAGCTCAAATCTGAGCTCAGACTGTGACTCTAAGCAAGACACAATTCTGTTTGCCTTTTTTCTTCATCCTCATCTGTAAACTGAGGTGGAAAAGAAAATAGTGAACCATTCCAGCACCTTTACAGAGAAAATAAAGGGCCTCGCCCCTCGGGTGCAGTCCTCCAGCCTAGAGAGTTCGGTCCTCCCAAGTTCCTAGAGCGGTCCCAGAAGTCCCGAGCCCCTCCTTCAGGTGGTTTCGCTCCAGAAGGCGGGAGTTGCTAGCCTTTTTCCGGGCACTGCGAGATTCGGTGTGTGTCCCGACTAGCCTCTGCTCCCTCCGCAAGCCGAAGTGGGGTTGGGAAAGCCTGAAGGGGGCATCTGAAACCACCTCAGAGACTACAAGGATGTGATCATGGAGAATTATGGAAATCTTGTCTACCTTGGAAGGGATTCTTTATTGTAATGACTTTTCTTAAACTACTTTCCTCTAGGAAACCTCTTTCAGAGAACATATAAGTCTCTGTGCCCAATACTTGATAAGCATTTCATTAACAATAGAATATTAGAGAAATATGAATGTTTTGCCATAATGAGTTATTACCTAATGAATCATTCCTCTTTTGACTCAAAATGTTAGCCATTCTTGAACTACCTCACTTCTGGGAACATATTTAGTAACACCATACCAGACAGGTTACCCTTTCTCTAGAACTCTCTCTCATATTTTAACCTCTTCCAGTTTTTCCCATCTGTCCCTTACAGACCTCAGACCTGGCACTAAGCTCTAAGAGTACTGGTTTCCAAGACAGATGAGCATATTCTTTTTCCTTCACCTTGATCAGAATTTCCTTTCTCCAAACCTGATGTGGGTTCCCAACTGCAACAAAGGAAGAGCCACGGATTCAGGATATGCAGGGACCTGAGGGAAGAGTCAAGAGATGCTTATAGAGATCAGAGGTGAGACAGCCATATTGAGTCAGAGGGACAGAACAACTATTTGCTAGACTGTTGTACAGTATTCGGAGAGGGTGGAGCCAATATGGCGGAGTAAAGACAGGTACTTGCAGGAGTTGTTTCCTGCATTTGGGAGCAGCCTCTCCTACAGGAGAGATCCTGTGAGCCTCATGCTCTGGGGTTTCACAGCATCTCACACATACACACACAGGTGTCTAGTCGTGTTCTCAAAAGAGCTTAAAGACTTTCCCCTGAAGGGCACACTGGCTCTGTCCCCTACAAAACTCTGCAAAACCTAGGAGCTGAACTTTTTGACCAGGTCAGTCAGCTGTGCTAGGCGCTCATTGACTGGGGGCACTGCTCTGATCTGGGGCACTTGCCTGCATTCAGGACAAGAGAAAGCCAAGGTTGCTGCCCTCCAGCAGGAGGAGAGACATTCTCTGCAAAAGCTGTGCCCACAATGGAGGGTGACTGGCTCAGAGAAGTAGCTCTTACAGATGCTGCAGGTGATATCAGTCTGCACTTTCTGCAGCATTTCTACAGCAGAATCCATTCTTCTCTCTCCAGTTACTTCTCTTCTTCAGCAGCTGAGATGAAGACATTTCACTGGCAGTCAAGGCAATGTTTCTGAGCAGAAGAATGCTCTCCTTTTATAGGAGGTAGCCCTGCCCTCCTGGAGCCTCCCAGAGGTGTGAATCCCCTGGCCTGCAATCCTGCAGCTCAACCTGTCAACTCTTCCTGGTTTCAGCACCCTTCCCCCCACCCCTTGAGTTCACACCTCTGGTTGGCACCTTTAGGTTTTCACCAAGCTGAGAGGGCTCCTGTGTCTGCAATGAGGAATGCTAGGAAAACAGAAGTTTAGCTCAATGATTTTCAAATCTAATTTTTGCATATGATGAGAGTTAGGTTAAAACAAAATGAAATTAGGGTTAATTGAGGTCTAGTGGCAGGTTGGGGTACAGGGAGTCAAATAGAGCTCCCCTGCAACCCCTTTGGATGAAATGAGATCTACTAGCAGTGTAGGAGTTCTCTGTAAAGGAATTTACAAGCTCAAAAACCTAGATGAATAAATAGGGTTTATTTGGGGTTTGGAAGTAAGGGTAAAGGTAGAAAGACACCAGGGCCAGGCCTGGCGCCGAGTGGACAGGAACCCTTGGTGTAGCCAGTGTATGGTATGTTTGGGGCTCTTGCAAAAGAATGGGCTCTAGTATTCCCCTTTTTATAATGGGGACTTTTGGTAATCTTGAAGGTGGGTGGAGTCCCAGTTTGGCCTCTGGCTTGAGCTTCAGCCAGGGTTAGAATTTGAATAGAATCCAATGGGTTTTTAGATAAGGAGGAAGCTGTACTTGCTGGGGGTGGGGGTTGGGGAAGCCTGAGCAGATTATTAGGATGGGGGCTGGGACAGCCCAAGTTAGCTCAGATCCAGTGGGGGCTGGGAAAGCCCAGATATCTACCATTGGGATTCATGGGGGCTGGGAATTAGAAAGAAATCTTAACCCTCATTGAACAGATTTTCAGGGGAATGTTCTATTCTGTAGCCAGATTCTTTCCTTTTCCTTTAGATACCCAATAAGTTCCCAAGACTGATCAACGATCCTCTGCCCCTTTCCTTTTCAGTCTACTTAAGGAAAGTCACAGAATTTGTGATCTGGAGGGTATCCACCTCTCTAGTCATTTTGTCTCATGCACACATGAAGACCATGCCTATGAGGATATTCAACATGTTCTTCTCTGCTTTAGGAGAAAAGTCACCACCACAATGGGGTCCTTGTGACTTCTTTCATTTGTAGTGACTTCCACATTTGTCTCTGCATAGTGTCTCCTTCCTACTCCATCCTCTCTACATTAAATTTGAGGATTAAAAATGTCTAAAATGCTACTACATGATGTAACTGAAAAACAGACTTGCCTGTTAAGTAACATAATGTATATTTTTATTCCCACTCTTATTAAAAAGCTAAGTTTTTTTTTTTCAAATACATACAGAGTTTTAATATTCATCTTTGTAAAACCTTGTGTTCCAAATTTTTCTCCCTTCCTTCCTCCACTCTCCCATGCTCTGGACAGTGAATTTTCTTTTTTTATAAATATAATTACCAGAAGTCTTAGTGGGTATTACAATTTATTTGGCAATTTCTGATTTCTTTTCTTTTACCTTATCTTTCACAAATGGAACTCGGAAGTCAGAGTCTCACTAGTATATCTCCTAATATCTTGCAGAATTTCTGCAAAAATTGTAGGTAGCTAGAAAACAATGTTAATTGAGTTTAAAAAGACCCTAATGAAGGCAATAGGATTGGGAAGGTAGGAGCCTTTTTCTGTCATTTGGCTTATTTCTCCATTTGCTAAAGTATTGACCAATATTCCTATAACTTCTCTAGCGCTACCCTAGTGTCAGGGGTTCCTATAAGGGCTACTCTCAGTATTGGGAGTGTGATGGGTTTGAGAAGGGAAACTTTCATATACATTATCCCTGATCTGAAAGCCTCAGGAATTATTGACAGAGGAGAGAGTTTGGTCCAAAAGTGGAGAAGCAAGGAACTCTAAAATTGTGTTGATTGTGAATGAAGTGGATTCAAGGGGAGAAGGATCTAAATTATATATAAGGGACATGGTGGTGAAAAAGAGCTATACCTTATAGCTCTTGATTGTGTAGATACTTGTGAATTGTGTCTGAGGAGTGTTTCAATTAATTTATATGGAGATATGGATAAATTGAGTTAGTGGAAGAGAATGATGCTTAATGAGGAGCTGATGAGCCCTAGTCTGCTCAAACAATGGTGTTCCATATAGAGGGTCTAGCATGAGGAGAAAGATAGGAGTATCTAGTATAAACCACATTTTGAATTTCTCATAAGGTCCAAATTCCAGCCAAAAGTGTAGTTTGAACCTTTTAAATGTAATCCAGACTCTCTTCAGAATATATATTTTTTTGCTTTTGAAGTTTTTTTTTCTTCTTCAGAGTAGAAATGATGAGAGTTAGGTAAGGGGTAACAAAATGAAATTAAGGTTAATTGAGGTCTAATGGCAGGTTCAGAGTACAGGGAGTCAAATAGAGCTCCTCTGCAACCCTTTTGGATTCGGCGCAAGGATACAGATTTAATTAAGGTCTAGTAGTGGCACAAAAGTCCCCGGTAAAGGAATTTACAGACCCGAAAACCTAGATTAATAAAAGAGGTTTATTTGGGGTTTGGAAGTAAAGGTAAAGGTAGAAAGACGCCAGGGCCAGGGCTGGCGCCGGGTAGACAGGAACCCTGACATAGCTGGCATAAGGATACCATGTTTGGGGCTCCTGCAAAGAGTGGACTCCAGTTTCCCTCTTTTATAATGGGGGCTTTTGGTGAAGGGGCCCATGGGTGGAGTCCCATGTTGGCTCCTGATTGACTTCAGCCAGGGTTAGAATTGAATAGAATTCAATGGGTTTTTAGATAAGGAACTGTTTGTGCTGGGGGGTGGAAGTTGAGGAAACTTGAGCAGATCATTAGAGTGGGGGCTGGGACAGCCTAAATTAGCTGGGAAAGCCCTGATATCTCCCATTGGGATTCATGGGGACTGGGAATTAGAAAGGAATCTTTAACCCATATCAGAAATGCCAAGACAAAAGTTGATTAACTTCAAGTGGTCCCATCACACTTGGCTGCATTGGGCCCCCTGGATCTCTTATATTTCAAAATCTCTGATCATTTGAAATCAAATTATTTGCCCACAGAACAACTAATAAGGGTAGAGGGATATTTGAAATCACATCTCAACCTTCAATCAAGATGAGGAGGAAGCTTAAATGTTATTGAAACAACTTGCCTTTGAAAATGCTAATGTAAACAAAACTAATGCAGACAAGATTAGAAGGAAAGCAATAAATTGGGAAAACATTTTTACATTCAAAGGTTCTGATAAAAGCCTCATTTCCAAAATATATACAGAATTAACCCAAATTTATAAGAAATCAAACCATTCTCCAATTGATAAATAATCGAAAGATATGAACAATTTTCAGATGAAGAAATTGAAACCATTAGTAGTCATATGAAGAGATGTTATAAATCACTACTGATCAGAGAAATGCTAATTAAGACAGCTCTGGGGTAACACTACACACCTGTCAGATTGGCTAAGATGACAGGAAAAGATATAAATGAATGTTGGAGGGATGTGGGAAAACTGGGACACTAATACATTATTGGTAGAATTATGAACTGATCCAACCATTCTGGAGAGCAATTTGGAATTAGCTCAAAGGGATATAAAACTGTGAATACCCTTTGATCCGGCAGTGTTTCTATTGGGCTTGTATCCCAAAGAGATCCTAAAGGAGGGAAAGGGACCCACATGTACAAAAATATTTGTGGCAGCTCTTTTTGTAGTGGCAACAAACATGGAAAATGAGCCATTGGAGAATGGCTAAATCCGTTATGTTATTTGAATGTCATGGAATATTATTGCTCTGTAAGAAATGATCAGCAGGATGATTTCAGAAAGGGCTGAGAAGACTTACATGAACTGATGTTAAATGAAGTGAGCAGAACCAGGAGATCATTGTACACAGTAACAAGAAGACTATGTGATCATCAATTCTGATGGACATGGCTCTTTTCAACAATGATATATGATTGAGGCCAGTTCCAATGATCTACACCCAGAGAGAGGACTGGGGGAACTGAGTTTGGATCACAACATAACATTTTCACTTCTTTTGTTGTAGTTTGCTTGAATTTTATTTTCTTTCTCATTTTTTCCCTTTTTAATCTGATTTTTCTTGTGCAGCAAGATAAGTGTGTAAATATGTATGCTTATATTAAATTCATATATATATATAGATTTTTTTTTTGCCAAGTTTAACATAAAATAAATAAATCCTAAAAGACTAAAAAAATGTTAATGCCAATTATAAGAAAGCATTAGCTGAGGGGAAACCAAAAATTTCTTTAGTAGAAATGATTTAAAGGTGTCAGAATGTTGGGACTTCTGCTTTTCAAGCTGCAGTAATGGTTGCTGTGCTAAATCAGTACATCTCAATCTCAGAATTTTTCAAATTCTCATAGGTGCAATAATTGTAGACAATTGGGTCATGTGAGGGAAAAATGTACTACCCAAAAGTTCCATTTCATCATAGTTCAGCAGATAAACCTTTGACTTTATGCAAGAAAGGGCAAACATTGGGCTTCTGAATGTCACTCTCAGAAAGATAGGGAAGGTAATCTGATTTGGGAAACCATTCTGGGGCACCAGTCAGACAATGGGAGCTGCACTTTCTCTTATTCTTCCTCAAACTGTGCTTCAAACAATACCTTAAATTCAACTTATTGACAGTAAAGGATTTAATGCATTCTACCTGAGAATAGCCTTGATTTATCCCCCTACGTGTTACACTGAATTACTGATAATATGGAAGATATTCTCTCCTCACTGGAGTTTTGGGTCCTCTTCCCTCTCTTTGGTAGGTCTCATTGTAGGATACAGTTCACAGTCACTGTTAGGGTTTAAGGTTATACCAAATACTTGTAATCTTCAAACTACATAAAATGAAAGCTGTCAAAATTCAGGGCTGATGAGCCCTGGTCTGCTCTGACAGTGGTGTTCCAAGAATAGGGGCTAGCAGGGGCAAGGAGAAAGGAGTACATGGTATAAATAACATTTTGAATTTCTCAGAAGGTACATTTACAAGGCATAACTTCCATCTAGAAATGGAGTTTGATCCTTCTCAAACTCACTCTTTGGAATTTTTTTTTTTTTGCTTTTGAGCTTCATTTTTCTTCAGAGTAGAAATGCCAAAACAAAAGTTGGCTAACTTCAGCTGGTCCCATCACACTTGGCTACATTAGGCCCCTCGGGTCTCTTCTATCTCTGATCATTTGAATTTAAGTTACTTGCTCTCAGACACAACTAGTAAATGTAAAGGGATATTTGAAGTTACATCTCATTTTAGTGTCTGAACCTGATGAGGTCTAGTGACAGGTTTGGGGTTCAGGGAACTAAATGGAGAGGTTTGGCTCCCCTGCATCCCCTTGAGATTCTGTGGTAGGGAGTTTTGGGGACTCCCTTCTGGTGGCGCAGAGATTCTCTGTAAAGGAATTTACAAACCCAAAAACCTAGATTGATAAAAGAGCTTATTATAGGCTTAGAAATCCTGACAGAGAGGCATATAGTCTTGTTAGGGTAATAGGTGAGTATAAAGAGAGGGTACCACTGGAAAAGAATATTATTCCAGTGGGCAGAGGCTCCATTGGCACAGAATGGCATAGCATGGCATATTTAGAACCTCTGCAAAGAAATGAGTTTTGAATTGTCATTTTTATAAGGAGGTCTTTCCCGTGCAAGCTAGGCGTGCTCCTCCTCCCAATGAAGCTGGTGGGTGGAGTTGAAGTGAATAGAAGATCTTTAATTGAATAGGGTTGGAAGTCTTAAAAGTTGGGGAGGGTCATTCTCGAAACATGTGGTAATAGAGAATTGTTCATTTAGTAATTAGCCTCATGTGCTAGGTTACCTTGCATCTGCTCATTTGTAGCTCTTGACAAGATTTAGACATAATGCCCAATCATTCTCCAAAATAGTTGGACCAATTGACAATTCATCAATGGTGGAATTGTGTCCCTATTGGGACACATCATTTTGCTTTTTTGAGATGTTAGCCAATTTGAAAGATATGAGGTGATACCTCAGATTAGTTTTATTTTGCATTTCTCTGATTATTAGTAATTTTGAGCATTTTTGTGTGATTATAGGTAGATTTCTTCTGAGAACTGCCTTTTTATCCTTTGACCATTTATCAATTAGGAAATGATTATTATTTATAAATTCATAAAATTTATTTTTAAAATGTGGCTCAGTTCCCTTTATATTTAATAAATGGGGTCTTTATCAGAGAAATTTGTTATAGAAGTCCCCTCCCCAATTTTCTTCTTTCTTTCTAATTTTGGCTGCATTGGTTTTGTTTTTTGCAAAAGCTTTTTTTTTTTTCATATGATCATGATCAATTTGTGATCAAAATTATCCATTTTTCCTATTGTGATTTTCTCTATCTCTTGTTTAGTCATGTCTTTCTTTATCCACAGATCATAGATCCATAGATCGGATAAGCAATTTTGTCCACATTCCCCTAATTTCCTTATAATATCACCCTTTATTACTTTTTTGGTTAGTGGTGGGGGATGTTTATCTATGCCAGACTGTTTTCCAGTTTTTGTTGAATAATGAATCCTTGGGGCAGCTAGGTGGTTCAGTGGATAGAGCACCAGCCCTGAAGTCAGGAGGACCTGAGTTCAAATTTGGCCTCAGACACTTAACACTTCCTAGCTGTGTGACCCTGTGCAAGTCACTTAACCCCAGCCTCAGGGGAAAAAAAAATACCAAAGTAAGATCAAGATGGATCCATGATTTAGGCCTAAAGAATGAGATCATAAATAGATTAGAGGAACACAGGATAGTTTACCTCTCAGACTTGTGGAGGAGAAAGGAATTTATGACCAAAGGAGAACTAGACATTATTATTGATCACAAAATAGAGGATTTTGATTACATCAAATTAAAAAGCTTTTGTACAAAGAAAGCTAATGCAAACAAGATTAGAAGGGAAGTAACAAATTGTGAAAACATTTTTACAGGTAAAGGTTCTGATAAAGGCCTCATCTCCAAAATATATAGAGAACTGACTCTAATTTATAGGAAATCAAACCATTCTCCAATTGATAAATGGTCAAAGGATATGAACAGACAATTTTCAGATGATGAAATTAAAACTATTTCCATTCAGATGAAAGAATGGTCCAAATCACTATTGATCAGAGAAATGCAAATTAAGACAACTCTGAGATACCACTACACTCCTGTCAGATTGGCTAAGATGACAGGAATAAATAACGATGAATGTTGGAGGGGATGTGGGAAATGTGGGACACTGATGCATTGTTGGTGGAGTTGTGAACAGATCCAACCATTCTGGAGAGCAATTTGGAACTATGCCCAAAAAGTTTTCAAACTGTGCATACCCTTTGATCCAGCAGTGCTACTACTGAGCTTATATCCCAAAGAAATACTAAAGAAGGGAAAGGAACCTGTATGTGCCAAAATGTTTGTGGCAGCCCTTTTCGTAGTGACTAGACACTGGAAAATGAATGGATGCCCATCAATTGGAGAATGGTTGGCTAAATTATGGTATATGAAGGTTATGGAATATTATTGCTATGTAAGAAATGACCAGCAAGATGAATACAGAGAGGCTTGAAGAGACTTACATGAATTGATGCTGAGTGAAATGAGCAGAACCAGGAGATCATTATACACTTCAACAACTATACTGTATGAAGATATATTCTGATTGAAGTGGATATCTTCAAAATAAAGAAGATCTAATTCAGTTCCAGTTGATTAATGATTAACAGAAACAGCTACACCAAGAGAAGGAACACTGGGAATTGAGTGTAAAATGTTTGCACTATTGTCTTTCTACCCAGGTTACTTATACCTTCAGAATCCAATTCTTACCATGCAACAAGAAATTTGGTTTTACACACATATATTGTATCTAGGTTATATTGTAACAGATTTAATATATATGGGATTGCCTATCATCTAGGGGAGGGACTAGAGGGAGGGAGGGGAAAATTTGAAAAAATGAATACAAGGGATAAGGTTATAAAAAAAAAATTACCCATGAATGTACTGTCAAAAAATTATAATTATAAAATTAATAAAAAAAAAAGAAAAGAAGAATGAATCCTTGCCCCTAAAACTTGGATCTTTAAATTTATCAAATACTAGTTCATTGTGATCATTTACTTTATATATATTGGGTACTTACTCTATTCCACTGATCAACCACACTATTTCTTACCCAGCACAGGACTATTTTGATGATTGCTGCTTTATAATAGGGTTTGAAATCTCATAATAGTAGGCTACTTTCCTTCACTTTTTTTTCATAGATAACCTTGATAATAATCTTGACCTCTTATTCTTCAATTTTGTTATTATTTTTTCATGTTCTATGAAATAATTCTTTGGTAATTTGATAGGTGAAGCACTGAATAAGTAAATTAAGTTAGGTAGATATTTAGGTTATATTGGTTTTACCCTTGAGCAATTAATATTTCTTAATTAATACAATTCTTCCTTTGCAACAATAACAACAACAAAATTCGGTTCTGCACATATATATTGTACCTAGGATATACTATAAGATACTATACTATAATATGTATGGGAATGCCTGCCATCTAGGGGAGGGGGTGGAGGGAAGGAGGGGAAAAATTTGGAACAGAAGGGAGTACAAGGGATAATGTTGTAAAAAAAAAAAATTTACCTATGCATATGTACTGTCAAAAAATGTTATAATTATAAAAATTAATTTTAAAAATTGGAAAAAAAAGAAATCAGTAAGGTTTACAAATCATTAAAAAAAAAAAAAAAAAAAGACCAAATTCACTCAGTCTCTCAGAGCTATGATAGCTCCTAGCCTTAAAGCACAGACTCCTTACCTGGGTAGGCAGGACCCATCCCACTGGAAGACCCAGTGTCTGTTCAGAGTACAAAGAGAATTGCCTGGGGGAAACAGCCCCTTTTCTTGATCCCTTCCAGAAGAGTAGGCAACCTAGCTCATGAAGGAGAATCCTGACTGACTTGTATTTTTCTATGCAGGTGCTTTGAAGCTGCTCAGCATCACAATCAAGTCACATTCTCAGCAGGAGGAGCTAAAGTTTACCTCCTCAGTCAATGTCCACCAATCAGGGTTGATTTTCACTTGTCAGGGGCGTTTCCTTTCAGGGGAGCTTTGAGGCATTTCAGTCTCCTTTGATGAATTTAGTTACAACAGGGAACCACTGACCATCAATTTATTGATTGCTGGCAAGTCTAATTAGTTACTTGATTATTAATTACCCAGAAACTCAAGAGGTCAAGTTGAGCTCTTGGGAGCCAGATGCTTTCTTGCTGCTTCCTTTTCTGTTGATTCCAGCCTTCCCAGAGTCTCTGTGGCTGCCAGTCGAGCAGTAGAAAAATGCCTGGATTCAGACACTGAAGAGAGATGTGACTTCAAACATCCCTTTCCCTTTATTAGTTGTGTCTGTGGGCAAGTAAATGATCAGAAATTTTGACATAGAAGAGATTCAGGGGCCCCAAAGTAACCAAATATGATGAATCAGTTCAAGTTAACCAGCTTTTGTCTTGGCATTTCTATTCTGAAAAAGAAAAAAAAAGTCAGAAGAAAAAAAAAATCATGGTGAGGTGAGTCTGGGCTAAATTCAGATGGTTCAACCTCCACTTCTAGTTCGAAGTTGAGCCTTAGTAAATGTGCCTTCTGAGAAATTCAAAATATGGCTTATATGAGATGCCCTTTCTCCCTCCCCATGCCAACCCCTATACATACAACACCACTGTCAGAGCAGAGCAGGGTTCACCAGCTCCTCACTAACCCTTGCCCTCTTACACTGACTCAACTTATCCATGTCTCCATATAAATTAACTGAAACACTCCTCAGACACAATTCACAAGTCTTCCCACAATCCTTCCAGTTCTTTTTCACCACTATGTCCCTTATACACAATTTGAATCCTTTCTCCCCAGAAGCCACTTATTCACAATCAACACAATTTCAGATCTTGCTTCCCCACTTCTGGACCAACCTCTCTTCCCTGTCAATAATTCCTGAGGCTTTTAGATCAGGGATATTGCATATGAAAGTTTCCCTTCTCAGTCCTATCACACTCCCAATACTTATAATAGCCCTTATAGAAGCCCCTGATACTAGGATAACTTCAGAAAAACTATAGGAATATTAGTCGATACTTGAGCAAATGGAGAAATAAGTGGAGTAGCAAAAAAAAAAATTATTTCCTTACCAATCATGTTGCCTTCTTTAGAGTGCTATTTTTAGCTACCTAAATTTTTTGCTGAAACTCTACAAGGTATTAGGAGAGAAAGACAAGCAAACCATACCCTGCTTCAAAAAGGGCATTGGTGCAAGAAAGGAAGGGTGAGGAAAAGGAAACCAGAAATTGCCAAATAAGTTTTAACACCCACCTAAAGTTCTCCTGGTAATTATACTTATAAAAAATAAAAATCAATTAAAGTGCTTTATATGCTGAACTATTCATTAAAATGCATGCTATATGGAAATGTTCAGAAGAACTTTAAGTGTTTTGGAATGTTTACTCTCTAGGGGATGGAAAGGGTCTCTAGGGGGTGGGGAGGAGAGGAAGGAAGGGAGAAAAATTTGGAACACATGGTTTTACAAAGATGAATATTAAAAACTGTCTTTGCATATATTAAAAAAAACAGCTTTTTAATAAGACTGGGAACAAAAAAATACATTTTGTAACTTAACAAACAAATCTATTTTTCAGTTGTTTGCAGTAGTAGCATGTTAGATATTTTCAATGCTGAAGTTGCTTGTGGAGAGGATGGATTAGGAAGGAAACCCTTTGCAAGAGAAACAGAAGTCACTGCAAATAAAAGAGGTCACAAGGACCCCATTGTGGTGGTGATTTTCTTCCTCTTAAAGCACAGAATGACCATGTTAGATGTGCTCTTGGATATGTTTGCATGGGCATGGTCTGCATGTGTGGATAGGACTAAATGACTAGATAGGTAGATACACTCCAGATAACACATTCCATGACTTTCCATAAGTAAACTGAAAGGGAAAGGGGCAGAGGATTATTGATCAGTCTTGGGAACTGACTGGGTGTGGAAGGGAAAAGGAAAGAATTTGGCTACAGAATGTTCTATCTCCTGAAAATCTGTGCACAAATCAGATTTGAAAATCATTGAGCTAAACCTCCATGTGTTCCTAGCATTCCTCATTGCAGACACAGGAGCCCTCTCAGCTTGGTGAAAACCTAAAAGGGCCAATCAGAGGTGTGAACTCAAGGGGTGGGGGGAAGGAAGGGAAAAATTAGAACAAAAATTTGGGCAAATATCACTGCTGTAAAATTATCCGTGTATATATCTGGTTAATAAAAACTATTAAAATATAAAAAAATAAAAATGAAATAAAAGAAATCACAAGCAGAATGACCATGTTGGATGTGCTCTTGGATATGTTCTCATGGGCATGGTCTTCATGTGTGACTAAATGACTAGAGAGGTATTTAGCCTTCAGATCAAAAATTCTGTGACTTTCCATAAGTAGACTGAAAGGGAAAGGGGCAAAGGATTGTTGATCAGTCTTGGGAACTGATTGGGGGGAAGGGAAAAGGAAAGAATCTGGCTACAGAATGTTCTGTCTCCTGAAAGTGTATGTACAAATCAGATTTGAAAATCATTGAGCTAAACCTCCATGTTTTCATAGCATTCCTCGTTGCAGACACAGGAGCCCTCTCAGCTTGGTGAAAACCTAAAAGGGCCAATCAGAGGTGTGAACTCAAGGGGTGGGGGGAAGGGTGCTGAAACCAGGAAGAGTTGACAGGTTGAGCTGCAGGATTGCAGGCCAGGGGATTCACACCTCTGGGAGGCTCCAGGAGGGCTGGGCTACCTCCTATAAAAGGAGAGCATTCTTCTGCTCAGAAGCATTGCCTTGACTGCCAGTGAAGTGTCTTCATCTCAGCTGCTGAAGAAGAGAAGTAACTGGAGAGAGAAGAATGGATGCTGCTGCAGAAATGCTGCAGAAAGTGCAGACTGATATCACCTGCAGCATCTGTAGGAACTACTTCTCCGAGCCAGTCACCCTCCATTGTGGGCACAGCTTTTGCAGAGAATGTCTCTCCTCCTGCTGGAGGGCAGCAACCCTGGCTTTCTCTTGTCCTGAATGCAGACAAGTGCCCCAGATCAGAGCAGTGCCTCCAGTCAATGAGCGCCTAGCACAGCTGACTGACCTGGTCAAAAAGTTCAGCTCCCAGGTTTTGCAGAGTACTAAGGGGCAGAGCCAGTGTACCCTTCATGGGAAAGTCTTCAAGCTCTTTTGTGAACACGACCAGACACCATTGTGTGTGACATGCTGTGAAACCCCAGAGCATGAGGCTCATGGGATCTCTCCTGTAGGAGAGGCTGCTCCCAAGTGCAGGAAACAGCTCGAGGACATGCAGAGAAATTTGGGGAAGCATTTTGAAGAAGCTCAGAACTTCCTAGCTCATCAGAGGTCTGTGTCTTGGAGAAGGATGATCACAGAAGAATACCTCAAACTGCACCGCTTATTGATGGAGGAAGAATTCATATGTCTTCAAAGGATAAGGCAAGAGCAAAGGGTAAGGCAGGACAGACTAACCCAGAATATACAAACCCTTCAGAAGCTCAAGCTAGAACTGCAGGAAGCAGGCTACCAACCTGACCTGGATCTGCTACAGGATGCCAAGCAGTTGCTGGAAAGGAGTGAGTTAGAGCTGTCCCAAAGGGCCAACACTGCCATCCCAGAGCTGAGAGAGTATCCTATCCCTGGCCTGATAGAGATGCTCAATCGATGCAGAGTGGACATCACCATGGATCCCAGATCTACCACTTATTATGTGAGTATTTCTGAGGATCTGAAGAGTGTGAAGGCTACAGAAACCTGGGAGGCGTTCCAACCTCTTGAAGACTCCGATTTCCATGCTGTTCTTGCTGAGCAGGCCTTTAGCTCAGGCAGACACTACTGGGAGGTGGATGTGAGTCAGGTACCTCAGTGGGTCCTGGGGATCTACACCCCCTACTTGAAGAAAAAAAGGGGCAGAGACATGGACTCCTGTGACAATGCCTTCCTGCTGATATGTTCCAAGAAGAAAGATGGTTACTATTTCACATCCCATCCTGGATCACTGAACCATAAGTTGAAAGGCCCTATACCCAGAATTGGGGTCTACCTGGAATATAGACCTGGAACTCTTGTTTTTTACAATGTTCTCCAGCACTCTCTTATTTATAAGTTCTACCCCCTTTCTTTCACAGCGCCCATCACACCCGTCTTTTCTCCCGGCCCCCCACTTCCAGGAACTAAGTCTGGTCCCATGACTCTCTGTCCATTGGACTCCCATCTTTGTGCTTGTTGCTTTTCATCTCAATGAGAGTTTCCCCAGAGAACACTTCTCAAACCACCAGCAGGCTCCCAGACTTTGATCATTCCATTTCCAGCCTTCCTCCAAGAGAAGGAGGATTGCCTATTTCATGATGAAGAGTCCTGCTTGCTCACTCAGGACATTTGCCTTTGCCCTGCAAGCTGAAGGAAATCATTCCCAAGTGTTCTGTACCCTCTCATCCTCAGTGGATCCTGTCTGTTTACAAATTTTCACAATCAATTCTGTTTAGTAATTTAAAACAACCCCCAAAACTCTCATTTGAGGACTATGGTTTCCGAAAAGGGGGATGTTAAAAATCTGCTTTATTAGATATTTGCAGAAGTAGGTATGTCTCATTATGGAGTACATACTCACCAGGAGAGAGGAAGATCAAGCACTATATCCTTTAGCTTTCCTGTGTTCATGACCCTCAGCAAGTTTAGTCTGGTTTTAACTGTAAATTCAAGATATATCTACAATAGTGTGCTGTCTTCATAGAATGTTTCTCTTACTTGTATATTTCTGGGGAATCACAAGTTATCATATCTCACATTTGTTCCAAGGCTTTATCATACTCCAATTAGATCTATAGTTTTCAGGTTTTTTTCCTATCCTATATCCCTTGAATTATATTAAACCTTCCTTTTTCTTATTTAAAATAAAATAAAATAAATTCTTGTGTTTGTTGTGCTTGTGTGTCTTTTTGTGGTTGTTCATTTCATTTGTGTCCAATTCTTTTGTTTTATCATTTGGCATTTTCTCACCAAAGACACTGTAATGGTTTACAATTTCCTTCTCCAGCTCTTTTTTTGAGATGAGGAAACTGATGCAGAGAAAACTGACTGCTCAGAATCCCATAGCTACTAAATATCTGAAGCCAAACATGAACTCAGGAAGGAGTCTTCCTCAGTCTAAGCCAGGCATTATATCCAATGTGCTCCCTAGCTGCCCCCTTATCACATCAGAAATTATTTAATGTTGATGGGATCATCAAATCAGTTTCCAAATATTCCCCATGCCCTTTGACATGCTTCTGACATTCCTGGGTATCTGCATATTCTAAACTGAGAATCCCTGGTCTCTATGTGGGGTGCATTTACCTAAAGTGTCTATATAGGCCTGGGACTGGGCATTTAAGAGCATTTTTCCCTTGAGTGTTTGTCTCTTCCAGACACAGGAAAAATCTGGGTAGATTCTTTTGGTCACAAAGAAATATACTGCCTTTGACTAAAACTAATTTGTTACTGTCTTTGACTCACACTAATTTGTTACTAATAGCATACTAACTCTAATCTTACTTTTCACTTATATCTGTGATGAATCTCCAGCCTTGGAAGGGAGACATTGTATGAATATAACATCATTCTGTCTACAGTGTTTCCTCCTCTCCCAAAGTAAATTGGGAGAGCTGCTCATAGTGCACATGTAATGAAATCGCAACAATGTTTTCATAGCCAGCAGGTACCTGTTATTGTGAAAAAGTCATGGACCAAAAAAAAAAAAGATTTTTGCAATGTGTTTTTGGAAGGGCCAACTAGTCAATATTTTGGGGGGAGGAAGGGAATAAAGGCAGGAAGTAGAGTGTGGGAGGGAGGGGCCTAGTCAAAGACATTTGCATGGGCTCTCTATCTCTGTGACTAGTTTCATGGTGAGGGATAATTGAGACTGACTTAAATAATTTTCCCCCATTTTAAAAAACTTTATTTAAAATTTTGAGTTATAAATTCTATCTCTCTCTCCCTCCCCTTCTTTACCTCTGAGATGGTAAGCAATCAGGTATAGATTATACATATGCAATTATGTAAAACATTTGCATATTAGTCATTTCATACAAGAGGATTTGAATAAAAGAAAAAAAAAAGATGAAAAATAACGTATCTGTTCCTTCTCTGAAGATGAAGATAACCCTTTTTTATTCATTCTTTGGAATTATTTTAGATTATTGTATTGCTAATATTAGCTTAACAATTCATAATTCTTCATCCAACAATATTGCTGTGTTACTGTGTATAACATTCACCTGGTTTTGTTCACTTTATCAGTTCATGAAAGTTTTTCTGGATATCTCTGAAATAATTTTACTTGTCAAAAGAAATAACTTATTCAAGCATAGAATTTTACAGAATACTTCATTACATTTAAGTCATTTGATTTAAACTAAAGGTTTTTGCTTTAATTTCTGGGGGATCAGAGTGGTTGGGTCATTTGCCCCCATTATATAGGCAGTTACTTAATTTCTTCAGGACTACAGGCCAGGCCTTCTAAGCATTATGCAAGATAGTCTCTTCTGACAGTAACTTGTTCTCAGTGTCACTGAGAAAAGTTCCAATCCTTTCCTGAACCATATTTGGATGTGTTACTTTAAGAATGGTGGTGGAGCCAAGATGGCAGAGAGGACACATACATTTACCTAAGCTCTTCCTTGCCCTCAGACTACTTTTTCCATGATACAGCCTCAGAATTAGTGCTTGACTGAAAAAAAAAAAAAAAAAACCATGAATATTGGTTATACAACACATTACCAACAGAAGATAACCTCAAATTCTCCAGAAAAGGTCTGTTTTTGCTCGTGGGGAGGGACAATTAGACCAAATGCAGACCTCAGGCAGGCTACAAAGCAGCTCACACTGAGCAGACTAGAGGGGGGAGGGTGTAATTGCAGCTATTGGAAAACTTTAGGGGAGAACTTTACCCAGTGTGAACTTCTTTACCCTGGCAGCAAGCCAGTAGACCAGCAGAGAAGCTATCAACACAGGGGGTAAAGACTATAACCCCAAATGCTAGGGTCTCTCAGGACCTGGCCACATCCATCCAGTGCCAGGAGGGATTCAGTACGCTCTCAGAGAGCAACTGCTGTGCAGACACCGTGCAGCCATTGCTGTTCCACTGCTGCTTCCCTGCTACTTCTTGTTGTTTGTAGAGGAAACTTGGTAATACCATACTGCCCAAAAAGCAGACCACGTTTGCATTTTTTTGTTGTTGTTTTGTTTGTTTCTTTTTTGTCAAAATGAGTAAAAAGTAAAAGTGAGCTCTAACAATACATAGCTTCTATACAGATAGAGAGCAGACTTCAAACCCTGAGAAGACTAAAAACAGAGTGTCTCCATATGAAACCTCAAAGGGGGATATGATCTGGTCTCCAACACACAAGACTCTCATAGAAGAAATTTAAAAAGCTCTTACAAGAGAGCCAGAAGGAAAATGAGGAAAGGAAAGAGAAGCTTGGCAAGAGGGTCTGGATAAGTCATCCCACTCATTAAAAGATAGAGTGGATAAAGAAATCAAATTCCTGAAAAACAGAATTAGTGAATTGGAAAAGGTAAACAATTCCAAGGAAAACAGAATTAGTGAATTGGAAAAAGAAAATAGCTCTCTAAAAAATAAAATTGGTGAAATGGAAAAAAATTCCATAGATCAAAACAACTCATTTAAAAACTCAATTGGACAATTAAAAGAAATAAAAAAGTAAATGAAGAAACTAATTCATTAAAAAACAGAATTGAACAAATGGAAAGGAATGACTCAAGGAGAATCAATCAAACAAAACCAAAAAAGAAAAGAAAAAATTGAAAAAAATGTTAAATACCTCTTTGGAAAAACAATAGACCTGAAAAATAGGTCTAGGAGAGATAATCTGAGAATTATTGGACTTCCTGAAAATTATGATGAAAATAAGAGCCTAGACACTATTTTTTTAGGAAATCATCAAAGAGAACTGCCCAGATGTTATAGAAAAAGAGGGTAAAATAGACATTGAAAGAATTTATCGATTACCTACTGAAAGAGATCCCAAAATCAAAACTTCAAGAAATATTGTGGCTAAATTCCAGAACTATCAGACCAAGGAAAAAATACTATAAGCAGCTAGGGAAAAAAAAAACAATCCAAATACAGAGGAGCCACAATAAGGATTACTCAGAATCTAGCAGCGTCTACATTAAAGCTAAAATGAGCATTTTTTCCCCCAGGGAAAAAGATGGACATTCAATGAAATAGGTGAATTTCATTTCTTTCTGACAAAAAAAAAAAAAAAAAAAAAGGACTAAACAAAAAGTTTGATCTCCAAATATAAAATTCAATGAAACATAAAAAGGTAAAAAGAAATCTTGGAAACTATATTTCTGGTATGAGTATACATAAAGAATACATTAATAGAAATAAGGAACTTAACTTGTTAAGGACTAAACCAGCAATCTCTAGTAGCTGAGATGGGGCAGGTGTTAGCTAGAAACATTCCCTCGGCCTCAGCCGACCCAGATACAGCCCCTGCTCTTGCTCCAGCCTCCCCTAGAAGTAATCCTATAGAGGATATAATTAAGATAATTGATGAGAAGAGTTTACTTGTAACCAGCTCACAAATGGATAGTCTCTTAGACTCATTGAATCACACGTCCTCTTGGTTCTTAAAGGAAGAAAAACTAAGCATAGACCATCACACCATCCCTGACTTTTCAGGGAGGTGAGAACCCCAAAAAGGTGACCACATCCTCTCCGACTTCTCAGGAGGGGAGATAAAAGCACTAAAAAGGAGATAATCACACCCTCCCTAACATCTCAGGAAGGGAGATGAAAAGCACCAAAGAGAAGTGGGGATTTGCTAGCGGGCTTCTGGGTTGAAGGGCCTTATTAGAGACAAGTATGCACAAACCCATCAGCATGGGAGTTATTACACAAGCACATAGCAATAACGCAGAGGCTATTAGTGATGACTCTTCCCCAAATCAGTGCAGACTCGATGTGGTATAACAAACAGGAATTGTACATGCAAGTAGTGATATAACAAACAATATAAATCAACACGCTTTTGTAAAAGATTTCCAGAAGTCCTAGAAGGAGGGTATGTAAACATCAGTCACACATACGCCTTTTTCAGCAACCAAGAGATAGTCCAAAACCAATCTATTGTCCATTGCTTCATGTTAGGGAATCCAATGATCCCCACAAGTTTTTGAAGTCCCACATCAGTCTTTTTATATGTTAGGGAATCCAATGATCCCTACAGGTTTTGAAGTCCCGCAACAGTCTTATGATGCCTCAGAGAATCCAATGATTCCTGAGGGCTTTCAAGTCCTACAATAGTCTTATCATGTCTCAGAGAATCCAATGATTCCTGAGAGTTTTCAAGTCCAACAGTTTTTGACGTTCATGAGTCAAATGCCATAACTGCCAGGTTCTTTCAGTGATGGGCACAGTCAGCAACAGAACCACCCAGTGTTTCTTGGGTCTTCTCCTTCGTTTCAAGGATCTGCTCTGTCTCTCTCCGATGGACAAGGTGAATACGGCTCGTTGGCACCCATCTGATTCCTTCTCCATCTGTGGAGATACAAGTAAACCCTCTCCCCCAAGCAGTTAACCTATCTGGTCCCTTCCATTCACCACTTTCTGGGTCTCTCCAGATCACCTGGCGATTATCTAAAGACAGTGGAGCTGCTCACACTTGGCACTGCCCTTCCGGTGAGTTATAAAATCTGTCTGCCGGAGCCAGTGCATCTTTGTCAAAAATTAAAAAATTAATGGTATAGAGAACTAAATTTAGAAGTTCTCTAGGGTTACCCATGGTTCCCCCTTTCTTTTGTTTTTGGAGGAGTGTCTTAATATCTGTTTCTTTTCTCTACTATTGCCTGCCCTTGAGGATTAAAGGGTATGCCCTTGGTATGTAAAATCTTATACTGTGCACAAAAGTGTGTAAAATGTTTTGATGTATATTCAGGTCCATTGTCTGTTTTTATTGCTTGTGGCACACCCATAATTGCAAATGCTTGTATAAGGAATTCAGCGACCACTCAGGTTGTCTCTTTTGCTGCTGGCATTGCAAATGTGCATCCTGAAAAGGTGTCTACCATGACATGGATAAAAGATAGATGACCAAAAGATTTATAATGGGTCACATCCATTTGCCAAATTTCATTAGGTCTCAAACCACGAGGGTTCTTCCCTGGAGGGAGTGTAGGAGCATGGAAAGGAAGGCAAGCTGTACAGGCTTTTACTATGCTCCTAGCTTCTTCTCTTGTTATTCCAAATTGTAAACATAAAGCTCAGGCAGCCTGATGATATTTAGAATGAGATTCTTGTGCTTTTTGAAATAAAGGAGTACTGGCCAACATGGTTAGAAGGCTATCTGCCTTTGAATCACCATCAAAAATAGGACCTGGAAATCCACTATGGGAGTGGACATGCAAAATATAAATCTTACCTGGATGCTTTCTCACTTGCTCTTGAAGTTCCTTAAAGAGCTGATATATATTGGAGGCTACAAATTTTATTTGGGCTGTGGCAATTCTTTGTATCACACCTACTGAATAGGCCGAATCAGATATTATATTTATGTCTCCCAGATAATAAGCAAGAGCTAGAATGATTGTATACAATTCATTCTGCTGAGTAGACTGAAAAGGAGTTCTGATTACCCTCTTTATAGTTAAGTCATGAGAATATACAGTGCAAATATTATGTTTGGATGCATCTATAAAGTTAGTTGGTCCTTTAAGAGGAACTTTAGAAACCTTTTCTTCAAGAATCCATCACCAATTATGTAACAATCTGGTTATCTTTAATGGAGACCCGCATGTAAAATTTGGAGCCATAGCTAATAAAATTTGTCACTTTGGGATGGTTTCACAGCACACATTAACTTGTGCATTAGTATAAAAGGTGTATATCTTGTCAGGTCTTATCCCAGATAATTATATTGCTCATTTAATGGCCTTTAATAAAATTCTAGCCACAAGCACTAGGTAAGGAATAAGGCTTTGTTCTGGTTGTGCTGGGAGATTCACCCACTCTATCACACTGTCTCCCTGTTGAAGGACTGCTGTGGGTGCCTCTCTCTTGTGTAGCAAAAACTGATATTTCCAAGGGTTTTTGAGTGACTCTTTCAACCACATTGGATAAAGCCAGTTCAACTTCTCTCAAAGCCTCTTGAGCTTCTTTTGTAAGCTGGAGTGGTGAATTTAAAGCACTGTCTCCCCTTAAAATGTCATATAATGGTTGCAATTGACAGGTAGTCAAGCCTAGCACAGGATGCATCCATTGGATATCTCCTATCAATTTCTGGAAGTCATTTAAGGTGTTTAGCTTCTCTGTTTTTAAGGAGAGTTTTTGTACTGTAAGCACCTTAGGATATACTTCATATCCTAAATGTTGAAAAGGAGCATGTCTTTGAATCTTTTCTGAAGCTATGTGCAATTTATAATTCCTTAGTGTTTCTATGGTTTTTTGCAGACATGCTTCTAACATTTGTTCCTCAGGTGCACATCCCAATGTATCATCCATGTAGTGTAATAACATTACTTTTGGAAATGCTTTTCTTACTGGAGTAAGAGCAGCAGCAACATACATTTGATATATAGTAGAGCTGTTTTTCCTTCCCTGTGGCAAAACTGTCCATTCATATCTTTTATAAGGCTCAGCTAAGTTAACGCTGGGCAATGAAAAGGCAAATCTTTTCATATCCTCCTTATCTAGAGGGATAGAATAGAAACAATCCTTAATGTCTATAACCCATAGAGGCCATTCTCTAGGCAACTGAGTAGGAGATGGAAGTCCAAGTTGAAGAGTTCCCATAGTTTCCATCTGTTCATTTACCTTTCTTAAATCAATCAACATCCTCCATTTTCCAGATTTCTTTTTTATAACAAATACTGGGTTATTCCAAGGACTTAGAGAAGGTTGTAAGTGTCCTTGGTCAAGTTGTTCCTGTACTATGTCTAGTAAGGCCTGGATTTTATCTCTACCTAAGGGCCACTGTTCTATCCACACTGGTGTAAATAGGTGAAAGTGGTGGCAGGCCTTCAATAGCAGCCCTGCCTAAAAAACCGAAGTACTCATTTTTAACCCTAATTTTTGTAAAATGTCTCTTCCCCATAGATTGATGGGGATTTTTTCAACTATAAAAGGAGTAAAAACTCCTGTTTCACATTCAAATATCCATCTTAAAGGGCTAACACTAACTTCAGTTGCTATCGATCCTCCTACCCCAGACCTGTAGGGGTCTGCCTTTGTCTTTGGCCAGTGAATGGGCCAGTTGGCACCTCTAATGACTGTGCGATCTCTACCTGTGTCCACCAGTCCTTCTAATGCTATGCCATTTATATAGATGGTGAGCATAGGTCAGTCAGCTGTCACAGCTGCTGTCCAGTATATTCCTGGGTTTTTCTGCTTGGAGTCAGAACGTGGGTGAATGTCACCAGGTTGCTTATTAGGGGTCTGTATCAATAAACCCGATGCTACTACTTCCCCTAGTTGATAAGTCACACATTGTCTATCTGTGTTAGTGACTGGGATATTATCTACACATTCCCCAGTTTCCCACATCCGTGTATGAATGAACACTGTCTTGTAAATACTCTTAGGAGGTGAAATGGTCAAGCCTACTGTCACTGGAGGCAAGGGATCCATAGGCTGGAGAGGAACAGATTTCACCTCTCCAGGGGGTATCTCAGTTGTCCCAGCTGCATACAATTATATCCTTCCTAATTGTAGTCCCTTTCTCCCATCATGTTGCTTCCTGGCTGACTGATTGTGTAATCCCTTTCTCCCATCAGATGGCTTCCTGGCTGATTGGTCATGTCTGGGTATTAGACTTGGAGGCACTCTCTGGGTGTGGCATTGGCTGCCATCATGCACCAAGTGTTTTTTGCCTGGGGCCCTGGAGCTGGGCCCCTCATCCCGTTTCCCTGAATCAATCTACACTCTGATGCCCAATGGAGTCCTCTATTGTATTTTGGACATGGGGTTTTGGGTCTTGTTCTCCCAGCCTGTTTTCTCACTCTGTCTCTATGCCAACATTGAGCTTTCAGATGGCCTACTTTACCACATTGAAAGCATTGACGAGTCTCTCTGGAAGTCCCTTGCCAAAAGGGACCCTGTCTTCCTATGTTGGGATCTTGGGAGGTCTGCACCATAGCCTGGCTATAAAAGGTATTTGTGCTCACTGTGGCACAGCGTCTTATGATCTCCTCTAAAGGAGCATCCCTATTTAGTCCTAGTATAATTCTTCTACAAACCTCATTGGCATTGTCTCTAGCAAGTTGCCTTACCAAGGTGTCTGTTATTTCATTTTCACCATTAGTCTGTGTGACAGCTGCCTGCAAATGTGCCACAAAATCAGCAAAGGATTCATTTGGTCCTTGTACAATTTTTGTGTAGGTCTCACCCTTGTAGTTTTTACTGGGGAGAGAAGCCCATGCTTTGATAGCAGCAGCAGCAATTTGCTCAAATGCTGTTGTGGAGTAATTAACCTATACTGAAGCATTTGCATAAGAACCTACACCTGTTAGTAGGTCACAGGTGATTGAAGTATTAACTCCACTTTGATTATTTTGTTGGGCTTAAATCCTACAGAGCTCACTATATTCAGAAAACCACAACAAGTTTTGTCCAGGTTCTAAGCACAACTTTGTGATGATTTTCCAGTCACTAGGGGTTAAAGTTTCATAAGCCAAATTGTGTATTAACATCTTAACATAATTTGATGTAGCCCCAAAGAGGGTGCAAGCTTTTTTTAGGTCTTTAAGGACATCCATATTAAAAGGAGCATATTTTCTACTTTCTTGACCTGCAAAATTATGCTGTTGAATCACGGGAAAAATTTGAAGTTTGAAATTATTATCTATTTCTTTTCCATTTTGGATAGCTTCAATAAGCCCTTTCTAGTTATGGAGGTTGGTGATTGCTGGGGTGTAGGTGCCAAGGATATCACCGCCCCTCCCACTACTCCTCCTCCCTCCGTTCCTGAAGGTGGAGTTGATGTGGGCTGATCAATAATTTGCTCTGTAGGAGGGGTTGAAATTTCTTCAGCTTAATCAGAGTCAACACACCCTAATTCCTCATTCAAATCCCCTTGCCCTCTGGCAAGGCCTTGAGTTTGCTTATTTTCTATCTTTTGTTCCTCACACTTTCTCCTCTGTTCACTTTTCCTTCTCCTATAACTTGCTTGATACCTTAAGTCTAATTGAATAACGTTGTATAGATAAAATACCTCTGTGGTAATTGAATAAGGCCCATTTTTTGCATAAAATTCTTTCATTTCAAATCCCACTAGCTTCCAGTTATCTATGCTTAGTTTTTCTTCCTTTAAGAACCAAGGGGACGTGTGATTTAATGAGTCTAAGAGACTATCCATTTGTGGGCTGGTTACAAGTAAACTCTTCTCATCAATTATCTTAATTATATCTTCTATAGGATTACTACTAGGGGAGGCTGAAGCAGGAGCAGGGGCTGTATCTGGGTAGGCTGAGGCCAAGGGAATGTTTTTAGCTAACACCTGCCCCATCTCAGCTACTAGAGATTGCTGGTTTAGTCCTTAACAAGGTAAGTTCCTTATTTCTATTAGAATACTCACCTAATTTCCTGGTCACCTGAGAACTTCAGTGGAAGTAGGGTGCCAACCCCACATTGGACGCCAAAATGCTGGAACTCTGTCTTCCCAGAAATCATCTGGAGTCAGGATCACTAAACATCTTTATTCTTGATTTTTTTCGGTCAAGGTCAGGAGGTTAGGCCTAACAACCTCACATACACCTTCCTCCCTCAAACGCCCAAAGAGACTGAGTCAACTTCTGAGTCTCAATTCCTCTTCCTCCTCTTACTCCTCCCATACAAGTCACTTCCCCCTCTTTGTCCCACCAATCAAGTCAGCACAGAACAGCTGGGGAGGGTCAACCTTCAAACAAGTTAATAGGGAGCTATCAGAATGGCAATCAGTCTCACGTGCTTCATTATCCAAGTGCATTGCTCAGTTCTAGCCCTTTACAATACATATATAATTTGGTTTTACTGATATAATATAAAAAATAAACTAGAGGTAGAAAGGAAATTGTTCCACAAAAAGGGTAAAGTGGGAGTACTACATCACAGGAAGAGTCAAAGGAAACCTATTATATCTGAGGGAAAGAAAGGAGGGGGATTAACATAGTGTGAATCTTACTTTCATCAGAATTGGCTTAAAGAGAAAAATACTAGACATCTTTGATTTACAGAGAAACTTCTTCCACTTCATTGAAAAGTGGGAAGGGAAAAGTGAAAAGGAAAGTAGTAAGTTAAGTGGAAAAGCATACAGAAATTGTGAAGAAAAGGAGTAAGAAAAGGGGAGGAACTATAAGATGGGGGGAAAGATCCTAAAAAGAGAGGTCTGTGTGAGGCAAGTGGTGCTCATAAGTTTAATACTGGGGAGGGAGGTAAGGGGGAAGGAAAGGAGAAAAGCATAAGCTGGGGTTAACAAGATGGCAGAAAATACAGAATTAGTCATTTTAACCATAAATGTGAATGGGGTAAACTCCCCCATAAAGTGGAGGTGGATAGCAGGCTGGATTAAATGCCAGAATCCTACAATATGTTGTTTATAGGAAACACACTTGAATCAGGGCGATACATACAGAGTAAAGATAAAAAGCTAGAGTAAAATCCACTATGCTTCAGATGAAGTAAAAAAAAGCAGGAGTAGCCATCCTGATCTCAGATCAAGCAAAAGCAAAAATCAATCTAATTAAAAGAGATAAGGAAGAGCACTCTACCTTGCTAAAGGGTAGCATAGATAATGAAGCAGTATAAATATTAAACATATATGCACCAAGTGGTACAGCATCTAAATTCTTAAAAGAGAAATTAAGAGAGCTACAAGAAGAAATAGACAGCAAAAAAAGTGGGAGATCTTAACCTTGCACTCTCAGAATCAGATAAATCAAGCCACAAAATAAATAAGAAAGAAGTCAAAGAGAATAATAGAATACTAGAAAATTAGATAGATCTTTAGAGAAAACTAAATGGAGACAGAAAGGAGTACACTTTCTTCTCAGCAGTTCATAGAACCTATACAAAAACTGACCATATATTAGGACAAAAAAACCTCAAATTCAAATGCAGAAAGGCATAAATAGTAAATGCATCCTTTTCAGATCACAATGCAATGAAAATTACATTCAATAAAAAGCCAGGGGAAAATAGACCAAAAAATAATTGGAAACTGAATAATCTCATCCTAAAGAATAATTGGGTGAAACAGCAAATCATAGACACAATTAATAATTTCACCCAAGAAAATGACAATAATGAGACATCATACCAAAATGTGTGGGATACAGCCAAAGTGGTAATAAGGGGAAATTTGATATCTCTGGAGGCTTACTTGCATAAAATAGAGAAAGAGAAGGCCAATGATTTGGGCTTGCAACTAAAAAAGCTAGAAAAGGAGAAAATTAAAAACACCCAGTCAAGCACTAAACTTGAAATTCTGAAAATAAAAGGAGAGATTAATAAAATTGAAAATAAAAAAACTATTAAATTAATAAATAAAACTAAGAGTTGGTTCTATGAAAAAACCAATAAAATAGATAAACCCCTAATAAATTTGATTAGAAAAAGAAAAGAGGAAAATCTAATTGATAGTCTTAAAAATGAAAAGGGAGAACTTGCCACAGGGAAATTAGAGCAATAATTAGGAATTACTTTGCCCAACTTTATGACAATAAATTTGATAACTTAAATAAAATGGAAGAATACCTTCAAAAATATAGCTTGCCTAGATTAGCAAAGGAAGAAATAAATTGGTTAAACAGTCCCATTTTAGAAAAAGAAATAGAAAAAGCTATTAATCAACTCCCTAAGAAAAAAATCCCCCAGGATCAGATGGATTTACATGTGAATGCTACCAAACATTTAAAGAACAATTAACTCCAATGCTATATAAACTATTTGAAAAAACAGGAATTGAAAGAGTCCTACCAAATTCCTTTTATGACACAGACATGGTACTGATACCTAAACTAGGTAGGTTGAAAACAGAGAAAAAATAGACCGTTCTCCCTAATGAATATTGATGCAAAATTCTTAAATAAACTATTAGCAAAAAGATTACAGAAAATCAACTCCAGAATAATACACCATGACCAAGTAGGATTTATACCAGAAATGCAGGGCTGGTTCAATATTAGGAAAACTATTAGCATAATTGACTATATCAATAACCAAATTAACAAAAACCATATGATCATCTCAATAGATGCAGAAAAAGCATTTGATAAAAGCCAACACCTATTACTATTAAAAACACTTGAGAATATAGGAATAAATGGACTTTTCCTTAAAATAGTCAGTAGCATCTATTTAAAACCGTCAATAAGCATCATATGTAATGAAGATAAATTTGAACCATTCCCAATAAGATCAGGAGTGAAAACAAGGTTGCCCACTATCACCATTACTATTCAATATTGTATGAGAAATGCTAACTTCAGCAATAAGAGTTAACAAAGAGATTAAAGGAATTAGAATAGGTAATGAGGAAACCAAATAATCACTCTTTTCAGATGATATGATGGTATACTTAGAGAACCCCAGAAATTCTACTAAAAAGCTATTAGAAATAATCTACAACTTTAGCAAAGTTGCAGGATACAAAATAAATCCACATAAATCCTCAGCATTTTTATGTATCACCAACAAAATCCAACAGCAAGAGATACAAAGAGAAATTCCATTCAAAATAACTGTCCATAGCATAAAATATTTGGGAATCTATCTGCTAAAGAAAAGCCAGCAACTATATGAGCAAAACCACAAAACACTTTCCACACAAATGACGTCAGATTTAAACAAGTGGAAAAATATTAAATGCTCTTGGATAGGCCAAGCCAATATAATAAAGATGACAATACTACCTAAACTGATCTATTTATTTAGTGCTATACCAATCAGACTCCAGAGAAACTATTTTAATGACCTAGAACAAAATTCATCTGGAAGAACAAAAGGTTAAGAATTTCAAAGGAAGTAATGAAAAAAATATCAAATGAAGGTGGCCTAGTTGTACCTGATCTAAAACTATATTATAAAGCAGCGGTCACTACTAATTTGGTATTGGCTAAGAAATAGATTAGTTAATCAGTGGGATAGGTTAGGTTCACAGGAGAAAACAGTCAATAACTATAGCAATCTAATGTTTAACAAACCCAAAGATCCCAACTTTGGGGATAAGAATTCACTTTTTTAAAAAATTTTTTATTTATAATTTTTTTTCACAGTATATATGTATGAGTAATTTTTTAAAATAATATTATCCCTTGTATTCATTTTTCCGAATTATCCCCTCCCTCCCTCCACTCCCTCCCCCCCCCATGACAGGCAATCCCATACATTTTACATATGTTACAATATAACCTTGATATAATATATGTGTGTAAATGCCATTTTTTTTGTTGCACATTAAGTATTAGATTCCAAAGGTATAAGTAACCTGGGTAAAAAGACAGTAGTGCTAACAATTTACATTCACTTCCCAGTGTTCCTTCTCTGGGTGTAGTTGTTTCTGTCCATCATTGATCAACTGGAAGTGAGTTGGATCTTCTTTATGTTGAAGATATCCACTTCCATCAGAATATATCTTCATACAGTATTGTTGTTGAAGTGTACAGAGATCTTCTGGTTCTGCTCATTTCACTCAGCATCAATTCGTGTAAGTCTCTCCAAGACTCTCTGTATTCCTCCTCCTGGTCATTTCTTACAGAGCAATAATATTCCATAACAAAGAATTCACTTTTTGACAAAAACTGCTGGGGAAACTTGAAATTAGTATGGCAGAAATTGGGCATGGACCCACACTTAATACCATTCACCAAGATAAGATCAAAATGGGTTCATGATTTAGGCATAAAGAAAGAGATTATAAATAAATTAGAGGAGCATGGGATAGTTTACCTCTCAGTCTTGTGGAGGAGGAAAGAATTTGTGACCAAAGAAGAATTAGAGATCATTATTGATCACAAAATAGAAAATTTTGATTATATCAAGTTAAAAAGTTTTTGTACAAAAAAACCCCCTAATTCAGAAAATATTAGAAAGGAAGCAATAAATTGGGAAAACATTTTTATAATCAAAGGTTCTGATAAAGGCCTCATTTCCAAAATATATAGAGAATTGACTCTAATTTATAAGAAATCAAGGCATTCTCCAATTGATAAATGGTCAAAGGATATGAACAGACAATTTTCAGATGATGAAATTGAAACTATTTCTACTCATATGAAAGGTTGTTCCAAATCACTATTAATCAGAGAAATGCAAATTAAGACAACTCTGAGATACCACTACACACCTGTCAGATTGGCTAAGATGATAGGAAAATATAATGATGAATGTTGGAGGAGATGGGGGAAAACTGGGACTCTGATGCATTGTTGGTGGAGTTGTGAACAGATCCAACCATTCTGGAGAACAATTTGAATTTGGAACTATGCTCAAAAAGTTATCAAACTGTGCATACCCTTTGATCCAGCAGTATTACTTCTGGGCTTATATCCCAAAATTGATATTAAAGAAGGGAAAGGGACCCGTATGTGCCAAAATGTTTGCGGCAGCCCTTTTTGTAGTGGATGCCCATCAATTGGAGAATGGTTGGATAAATTGTGCTACATGAATGTAATGAGATATTGTTCTGTAAGAAATGATCAACAGAATGAATACAGAGAGCCTTGGAGAGACTTACATGAACTGATGCTAAGTGAAATGAGCAGAACCAGGAAATAATTTTACACTTCAACAATAATACTGAATGAAGATGTATTCTGATGGACATGGCTATTTTCGACAATAAGAAGATCCAATTCAGTTCCAACTGTTCAATGATGGACAGAGTCAGCTACACCTAGAGAAAGAACACTGGGAAATGAATGTGGACTACTTGCATTTTTGTTTTTCTTCCCAGGTTATTTTTACCTTCTGAATCAGATTTTTCTTTTGCAACAAGAGAACTGTACAGATCTGTACACATATATTGTATTTAAGATATAATTATATAACATGTTTAACACATATGAGACTGCCTGCTATCTAGGGGAGAGGGGAGAGGGAGGGAAGGGAAAAGTTAGAACAGAAGTGAGTACAAGGGACGATGTAAAAATTACGCATGTCAATGGGTTATGTCAATAAAAAGCTATAATAAAAAAATAAAAGACATGAAAAAAAGAGTGCATTTAGGTGTATTATCTTTAACATCTTGGGGCCTATGAAAATTCTTAGAAGATGCTAAGTTCCAGAGGAAGTACCCATTACTACAAGTAAAGAAACTTGGAAAAAAAATTTTTTGAATTGTCTCCATCATAATAATAACTAATATTTGCATAGTGCTTTGAAAGATTGAAATGTGCTTTTCCTGTGACCTCATTGATCCTGACCACAACCTACTGAGACAGGTATTCTTCCAATTTTCACAGAGGAAGAGCCTGAAGCTGAGATCAAATTATTTTGACCAGAATCCCCCAGATAGTAAGTGATTGAGATAGGATTGAGTTCAGGTCTCCCTGACTTCAAGGCCAACATTCTATGAACTGCAACTGATTTTTTTTTTAAATTCTACTCCCTTATAATATGTGACTTGATGAGATTACACTTGATGCTTTCTGAGATCACTTCCTGATAGTAATTTTGATCCTCTGACCACTGGGGAATATAAATACCAACTTGGTTTTTGAGATTCATTAAAAAAAAAAGTTAATGTGATAAAGTGGTAGTATTTCTGTTCACTTCTATGATATATTTCTTTTTTAAATTTTCCTTTTTTTAAGTTATACATATGCATTAATTTTTAACATATTTCCATATGTGTCATGTTGGAGAAGAAAAAATAAAAGGGAAAAATCTTGAGAAAGAAAAAACAAAGATGAAAATAATATATTTTAATCTGCATTTGGACTGCATAGCTCTCTGAATATGGAGGGTATTTTCCTTCCAAAATTTTTGGAATTGCCTTGGATTATTGAATTGCTGAAAGGAGCTAAGTCTATCACAGCTGATCATCATTCTTTTTTTTTTTTTTTTTTTTTTTTCCTGAGGCTGGGGTTAAGTGACTTGCCCAGAGTCATACAGCTGGGAAGTGTTAAATGTCTAAGATCAGATTTGACCTCGGGTCCTCCTGAATTCAGGGCTGGTGCTCTATCCATTGCGCCACTAAGCTGCCCCAGCTGATCATCATTCAATCTTGCTGCTGTTGTGTACAATGTTTTCTTGGTTCTGCTCAAATCACATAGTATTAGCTCATGTAAGTTTTCCAAGCTTTTCTAAAATCAGTCTGTTCATTATTTCTTATAGAACAATTGTGTCCCATTATATTCATATAACTTATTCAACCATTCTCCAATTGATGGACACCCATTCATTTTCCAATTCTTTGCCATCACAAAGAGCTGATACATTTTTGCAAATGTGGGGCCTTATCCTTCTTTTATAATCTCTTTGGGGCACAGACTCCATAGTGGCAAATTGCTCTCCAGAATGGCTGGATTAGTTCACAAGTCCACCAATAATGTCCCAGTTTCATCACATCCCCTCCAATATTTATCATTCTCTTCCCTGTCATTTTAGCCTATCTAAGAAGTGTGAAGTAGTACCTCACGGTTTTCTTAATTTGTATTTTTCTGATCAATAGGGATTTAGAGTATTTTTTCCTTATGACTATAGATGACTTTAAATTCTTCATAAGATGTGTTTATTTCACAGAAGGCATTAAGGGAATGGTGAGGCAGATAGCATTATTGGACTTGGCTTTATGCGATATCTGGGTTCAAAACCAATTCTCACATTTCTTGATGACAGCACCTAAATTACCCTTTCAAGCTTCAGTTTCTTCATTAAATTAGTGTCACCTCTTGTATGGAAAACGTTTTCTCAAGTTTCTCCATATTTATCATTCTCATTATTTCTTATAGAACAGCAATATTCTCATACATTTATTTGTGTTGCATATATATGCCTTTTCAAAATATAAATTTTGCAAATGAATTCTCTGTGCACACATCAGTCTCCTTTAATAAGTCTTTCCTCTTCTCATTAATATTGTTTCCATCTGTCTTCAGAATTTTATCCCTTTCAGCTTCCCTTCTTTCTTGGGATGATTTGTTCTGAAAAATATTAGACCCTAAGTTTCTAGTTATCTTTTATATGAATCTGCTTAAATATTTTCCCAATATCAAAGGTGCATCTCAGACTATATTTGATGTTTGTGGGAGCTGTAATAGATCCCACAGTCACTGGTGGACACAGAAAGTGGGATGTTTCTACTGGATTCTGAAGGAAGTTGGAAATAAAGTTGTTGATGATAGTTTGATCTGTATGGCACATGCCACCTCCCATCTCTCCTTCTCCATCTCTAATTGTTTCAGCTAGTCTGGCTTTCCAAGTATAATGTAAGGAAGTACTTCCTCATAATTAGAGTTGTCAACAGAATGGTTTGCCTTGAGAAACTAAAACTCCTAGAGGTTTTAAAACAAAATCTGCATAACCATTTCTCAGGTAAAAAGTAGAAGGATTTTTTTTTTCATACAAAGTTTGGCTTATACAGTCTTTGCTATCCCTTCCAACACTGAAATCCTGTGATTAGACACTATCTGTTAATTTTTGTGGTTAGGAATTATTTTCCATACATTAAGGAGAAAATGTCTATCTTTGAAACCATAATTCCTACTTCTGCTCTCTAGGGCCTACTAAAATAAGTGGTTTCCATGTAAATGATCCTTCAAATACTTATTTATTTTTGCTGAGGTAATTGGGATTAAGTGACTTGCCCAGGATCACCCACCCAAGAAATGTTAAGTGTCTGAGGCCAGATTCGAACTCACATCTTCCTAACTTCAGAACTGGTGCTCTATCCAGTTCACCAACTAACTGCTCTGTCCTTCGAATATTTGAAAACAACTATTACCCCTCCTAATTCTCTTTTCCAAACTAAAGCACTCTAATTTCTTCAGCTGATCCTTAGGTTGCATAGTCTTTCCCTCCTCAATATGATCACCGTTACCTGGATGTGCTCCAGTATGTTAATATTTTCCCTAAAATGTGGCACTGAGAACTGAACCCAATAACTCAGATATAGTCTGATCAAGACAAGATTCAACATGACAATCACTTCTTTGAATCTGAACATTATACTTCCTTTTTTTTTTTGTCCATTATTTTTATGTGCAGTGAGATATTTATTTTTTTCCATTCAAGGTGTTATGAAGATAATGACAAAAAGTTTGGACATTTAAAAAATAAGAAACCACATTCCAATTCCATTGGAAAAACCCTACTTCTTTCACAAATTACAATGACTAATGCTGCTTAGAAAAATTGGATTTTAAAAGTACACCACAGTTCTCTTATGCCATGTTTTTGGTTTAGAGGTTATTGTAAAAAGTAATGCTGAAAAGTTATTTGAAATCCTGAGAGATTTCCACTTGGTATTGCTTTATATACTAAAAGAGATTTATAGAAAATTACTTTTTCTGGGAAGGAAACCACGCTGCAAATGTGGCTAAAATATGTCACATTGTTCTCCTTTATTATTTGAAAAACTGAAATGAGATAACATATACAACAAAATTTGAATACATTTTTACATAATAATAAAGGAAAATCAAATTGTAGGCTATAACCATAACTACCATTTAATTACTTAAATATTTGGCCAATTTTGACTTAAGGTCTTTTTTGCCCCTTAAAAAAAATGTGAAGCTTTTATCTTGTTCAAATTTTAGTATTAGCATGGAAAGGCACTTTAAGGATTTAGGCTTTGGTTTGTTTGTTTGTTTTTTTAATGGATATGAGCTATTAAAAAATTCAGTATTTTCTACTTTAAGTTTCTGCTTGCTATGCTAAAATGTATAAATGTAAGAATTTATTCACTTAATTAATAGAATATTTACTTTGGCCCTCATGTTGCTCAAAATATCCTTAATTCTCTCTCCTACTCAGGTGCTCATAATAAAGACAATACTTTTTTTTTTTTTTTTAATTAAGCATCATACATGTACTTTTTTGGTTCCAGTCATGAAGGAATTGAATCAATTTTTTTTTTCTTTTGATAAAATTCATAATTGTACGAGCAAACCAGTCATTTAAAACTATTAAAAACACACATGTTGTTTTCCAAAATTATGTTCCTATTATCAAACTTATAAACCATATGACCAATTAGTAAAAATACACCTTAAAATTTTCTGTTATTGGGATGAAGTTCTACCCAACAAGTTCATCTTAGCACTGTTATTTCGCTTGGGATTGCTCACACCATTTGCGAATGACAGCTCCAGAGCTACTGGCTACCACACAAAGGGTACCACTCACTGCCCACCAGGTTGGCATTTTATTAAGAAAAATAATCTGAAGTATGAAAGCAAAGACCACATCCATGGTTTTCATTATGGCCACAGGCCCTGCTTTTTCTACCTGAACTGCTTTAGTGAGAAATATCTGCCCCCCCCCCAACCCGAAAAGTCCTATTAATACCAAAAACAGCCGATCTAGCCCACAATGAGGTAAATGCCATTCGTCCACTACAAAGAGTACAATGATAGATTCCAATAGTCCAATCACTACATAATACCAAATGTTCAGGAGATAGTGCACAGATTTCCCCACCTTTCTTAGTATAACAAGAGTCAGAGCACTAAAAATGGCACCGCCTACAGCTGCTAGTGCTCCTCTCAGGTGATAGGAATAGTTTTCTTCCATCCCAGCTGTGCTGGAGCCAAACAGAAATGGTGGTCTTGCAATAAGCACTACACCAGCAATCGCAAAAATAGTGAAGAAAAGGTCCCAAAGACTGTATTTTTCCTTGAGGTATATCCATGCAAATAGTGAAGTGAAAACTGGACTGGTAAATGTGATAACAGTAGCATCAGCAATGGGCATTAACTGGAAAGCATAGTAGAGAAGGATCATCGCTGTAGAACCAAAGACTCCCCTGAGGAAAAGGAAAATTCTTTTGCCTTTTGGTCCCACAAACCCTGTTTTTTTGTATATTAAGCAAGGAATAACGAACAACATTTGGAACACACATCGAAATGCACTAATTTCTGCTGAATGGATATCTTGTATTTTTTTTTTACTCTTTATTGAGGCCACTAAAAAAAGGAAGGCAGACAATAATGTATAAAACAAGCCAAGTCCAGGGCAGGAAGCTTTCTTCTTAGCTTCGGGATTTTTGTTTCCGACCGCGCAGGGGCAGCAACCGCCAGCGGCGGACTGAGACGGGGCCGCCGCCGCCGCCGCCGCCGCCGCCGCCGCCTCCGCCGCCTCCTCCTTCGGGCGCTGCAGAGGCTCCTCCTCGGGAACCCGCAGCGCCGGCTCCGGGCGCTCAGGCTCCGGAGGCTCGGCCGTCACAGCGCCCCCGCAGCCCATCCTGTAGCCCCCGCCGGCCGGCACTAGCGGCCGCCGGCCCCGCAGCCCCGGCTCTTCCGGCTTGAACATTATACTTCTTAATGGAGTTGACTATTGAATTGTTTTTCACTTTCATTACGGTAAATATTTGTGTTTTTAATTCCAGGTCCTAAAAACAAGTCTGATAAGAATTTACTCCAAGGCAGGAAGTTTCTGAAGATGTAGAATCACATGGAGAGGTGTCACAAAATTTCCCCAGGAATGTTTCCTATATCCCCATTTTTGGTCTTTGACAATGAGGGCAATTTAGAAAAGAGAAATATCAGGGAACAAAATCAATCCATTTTTCAGTAGAGAAGTTCTCAATAAATATAAAGCTTCCAAGAGAAAATAAGTGGGGGAAGCAATAAATGTCAAGATTTGACAGAAACTTTTTTTTAGAACTTCATCACATTATCAGAGAGTTCTTACTAGAGAAAGGGGCCATCATTTGTAACCTATGTGGCCATAGATTTCCCCAAGGTTCAGCCCTTATTCAATGTCAGAAAATCCATACTGGAGAGACGATTTATGAACGTAATTACTGTGAGAAAACTTTCAGCCGAAGTTCACATCTAATTCAACACTGAAGAACTCATACTGGGGAGAAACCATATGAATGCAAAAAATGTGGGAAGGGCTTCAGTCAGAACTCCCATCTTAATTGACATGAAAGAATTAATACTGGAGAAAAACCTTTTAAGTATAATGAATACACCAAAGCCTTTTGTAGGAGTTCATGTTTTATTGGACACTATAGAATTCATACTGCTGAAAAACTATTTGAATGTAATGAACATGAAAAAGACTTCATACACATTACAGGTTTTGTTCAACATCAAAGAATTCATACTAGAAAGAAATCTCATAAATGTAATATATATAGGAAGGCCTTTAGTCACCACTGAGTCTTAATTCAGGGTCAGAAAACTCATACTTAACAGAAAACATTTGAAAGTAACAAATATGGAAAAACATACAATAGGAGCTCAATCTTTAATTAACATAAAAAAACATACCAAGGAGAAGCTACATTAATGTAATAATGCAATAAGTGTGGAAATACTGTAATAATAATGTAATAAGTGTGGAAAGATCTTTAATTGAACCATATACCTTATGAAACATAAAAAATTCATACTAGAGAAAAGTCTTGTGAATGTCACATATGTGGGAAAGCTTTTATTCATCCATCATTTCTTATTAAACATGAACAAATCACACCCAAATCAATGTGTGAATATGATATATAGCACAGTAAAACTTTGTGGTTCAAAGAGCTCATTTTTTGTCAATCCCATAGAAAATTGGAGAAAGGAGAAGATCTTTGAAGGCAGGATCCAATTTTTCTAATACGGTTGGGATAACATTTATCACTGTGCTACATTCAGTTGGAACTGATGAATACTTGTTGATTAGAATAATTAATGATATATTCTTCAGTGACAGCTGGTGAAACTTAACCTGAGAATTAAGTTGATGGTAAAAAGGAATGTTTCATCATCTCATTTTCTACTTTTGCTTTACCTGAAAATGTTGTGAATTGTGTGGATTAATATAACTTTTGTTTTTGCAGACTTAACCCAGAGGATTCTTTTCTTCCCATGATCAGGAAAATGAAAGGGAAATTTTAAATTAGTGCCATGTGTTGGTGGAGATAGTGACATCTGAAATTTTGTAGGTCAAAGGATTTCCAAATGATTGTTCTATAAATCACTAAATATAGAGAGGAAATAAGAAGGCAGTGCTGGAATCATTCATTGTTGTACATGTAGTAATTAAAACTCTATGAATGCTTAGCTCAGTAAATAAGTGAGTAGAGAAGAAACACTTAAGAAGTCAAAATGATAGAATATGGTAAGACTAGAAGAGTCATAGAGGCATTGAATCATAATGTAAATTCTGGAAAGGGAACCTCTAGAGATTGTTTGATCCACCCTCCTAAAACATAAGATAGCTAAAATACAGATAAAATGCTTGGTTTATCAAACTTTTATAGCAAGAAAGAAGTTGAGCTGGAAAGAGTGGGGAATGTATAGACAACACACTTTTAAGTTTTAACATTATTTTTATCACTTTAAAAAATCTAAATAAAACAATAAAATGTATAGACAACACACTTTTAAGTTTATTAACATTATTTTTATCACTGTTGTGTGTGTGTGTGTGTGTGTGTGTGTGTGTGTGTGTGTGTGTGTGTGTGTGTGTGTGGCAATTGGGGTTAAATAATTTTCCCAGGGTCACACAGCTAGTAAATGTTAATGTCAGAGGCTAGCTTTGAACTCAAGTCCTCCTGACTCTAGGGCCACTATTCTATCTATTGTACCATGCTGTATAACTTGTAAATATAAGAGTTATAAATTCAGCCCACGTATCTTGACTCCAGTTCCAGTACACTTTTTAAATGAGATTACCCCCCCCAAGTCCCCTCAATTATTGGAAGAGAAGAGGAGACATCTACTATGGGAAAGACATTTGATAAGGAAGAAGTTCAAGTTAAAGCTATTTATTGAGGTCTGAAGTCAGCTATATTAGATGCTAATAGATGGGTTTGGTTTTGTTTCTTTAATATCTTTTAATTTTGATTCCCAAATTCTCAATCTCTTGATTGAGCCCCTTCCCCTTTCCATTGAGAAGGAAAGCCATATGATGATACATACCCATTGCCTATGAGAAGAAATGCAAAACATTCCCATGTTAACTATGTTGCACAAAGACAAAGTGAAAAGAATTATGCTTCACTCCACACTCAGAATTCATCAGTTCTTTCCCAAAAAGTGAATAGACATTTTTGTCATGTGAACTTTGGAATTGTCATGAATCATTATGGTGATCAGAGTTGCTAAGTCTTTCATAGTTTATCATCATTAAAATATTGCTGTTACTGTATATAAAATTCTTCTGGTTCCACTAATTTCACTTTGTATCAATTCATATAAATCATCTGTTTTTTTCTGAAACCATTCCCTATGTTATTTCTTACAGTAAAATAGTATATTATTATACTGTACTATATATTATACTATATATGCATGTGCTGTATTATAATACTATACTATAATCATATACTATACTATAATCATATACTGTAACTTGTATAACCATTCCTCAATTGATGGACATACCTTTAGTTTCCAGTTCTTTGCTACTACAAAAAAGAGCTGCAGTAAATATTTTTGTATGGGCCCTCCTTTATCTTTGATCTCATGTGATATACACATAATATTACTGCTAGGTGAATGGATATGCCGAGTTTTATACATAGTTCCAAATTATTCTCCAAAATGGTTGGACCAACTCACAATTTCATCATCAGCAGAACTGTGTCCCTATTTTTCCATATCCCCTCCAACATTGTTTGCTTTTATGTTAATCTACTTTATAGGTGTGAGTGCAGTTCCTCAGAGTTGTTTTATTTTGCATTTCCCCAATTATTAATTATTTAAAGCATTTTTAATGTGACTATTGATAGCTTTGATTTCTTCTGAGAATTTTCTCTTCGTATCCTTTGATCATTTATCAAGTGGGAAATCACTCTTATAAATGTGGCTCAGTTCCCTATACACTTAAAAAGTGAGATCATTGTCAGAGAAACTTTTTAAGGAATTTCTCCCCCAATTTTCTGCTTTCCTTCTAATTTTGGCTGTATTGGTTTTGTTTTTTGCAAAAGCCTTTTCAATTTCATGTGATAAAAATTATCCATTTTACCTCCTGCCATCTCATTATCTCTTATTTAGTCATCAACTCTTTCCTTATTCATAAATCAGATAGGTGATTTTGTCCACACTCCCCTAATTTCTTTATAATATCACCTTTTATATCTTTTTTGGTTTATGGTGGGAGATGTTGGTCTATGCCTAAGCATTAGTCTGTTCCTCTCTCAAAGAAAGCCAAGGCCTGTATAGGTCATTGACCTCAAAGAATTATGGTAAAGGTCAAAGAAGGAAATTTATATATAAAAAGTGTTTTGCAAATCTGTCGCTATAGAAATATAAAGCCATCATAGGTCTATCTCCCATATGTGTAATAATAAAGGTAGGTGAGAGGTAGCATAGAAGAATTCCTGTATTATGCATTAGGACCAAGTCAGGAGATGGGTTGGTTGAAAAGTAGAATTTGGAGTTCAAGGCACTTTTGGGGAAAATTAGGAAACTGGCACTGTCAGGTAGGACATAAAGATAGGAAAGGGGAGGGGCAGCTAAGTGGTACAGTGGATAGCGAACCAGCCCTGAAGTCAGAAGAACCTGAGTTCAAATCTGACATCAGACACTTAACACTGCCTAGCTGTGTGACCCTGGGCAAGTCACTTAACCCCAATTGCCTCAGCAAAAAAAAAAAAAAAAAAAAAAAAAAAAAATAGGAAAGGGGAGATGTTCTGGAAGGGTGGTATTTAAAGAGACAGGAATTGAGGGTGAAATCAGTTCATCTTCCTTTCCTCATTCTTACATAGTCCCTAATTTCTATAGTTTGGTTCTCCTCTACACTTAGGGTCCTGGAATGGACAAGCCCTCCAAGATATGGAGAAAAAAAGCAGCTTCAGCATAGGGCTTTGTCTAGCAGTCTCTGGAGAAGGCAGGGCAGGAAGGAGGTAAAGAAAGATTTTTACTGGGCTTTCCATTTTGTCTATCCATATGGGATAGTAGAAGGAGTACTAAGCAGATGTTGCCAGAAACTTCCTGTGGAATTCTGATCAAGTACTTCCCTTTGGGACTTATTTCCTTACTAGTTAACAAAGATTGAGAAGAGGGAGAAATTGTGGAAACTAGCAGTAGAAGAGGAGAGGACAGTGGACTAAATTTACTCTAATGTCAATAAGATCACAAGAAAACCTAACTGGATAATAAAACTATGGCTATGGCAGCGATGAAGTGAAAATATAGACAAGTTACAGATGGACAGGACAGAAAAGGAATCATTGACAGTTATGATAGCAAAAACATAAATATTGCACATAACAATCAGATGAGTATAAATACCTAGTGGTTGTCAAATAACTATTTGCTCAGGTCAGTTTTAAATATTTACTGTTGATTCAAAGAATCTCAGAATTGATTTAATCTGTAAGCAAAAATCCTTTCTACAATGGGGAATGATCAATGAGACTTCTTTTGAAAACCTTCAGAGATGAGAAATGTGTAACACTTTGAGGCAGATGACATGTATATCTTTGGACACTTTGAAAGGTTAATATTAATAGGTGGTTCCCCCACACACACTCTGAAATTATTAAATTTTATAAACCGTTCCTACTTCTATCCTTTTGGGCCTGGCAAAACAAATCTAATCTCTTTTCCAAATAAAAGTCCTTTAAATACTTAGACAGCTTTGAACAAGTCTCCTCTGAGTCTTCTCCAAAGTAAACATCTTCGACTCCTTTAACTGATTGTAGTAATTTCCAATTCTTTCACTTCTTTTTGCTATTTCCTTCTTGGATAAGCTCTAATTTATAAACTTCCTCTTCAGAAAGTAGGATCCAAACAAACCTCAATATAAAATTTCATATTTGGGTTAATTAGACAGAGAATAGTGTAAACAATTTTATAAAGGCAACCTAAGATCAAAATAGAATGATTAAAAATTAAGATATAAACTTAACAGCCTTATTTGGTTCATTTCCCCTTTTTCAGGGAGTCAAAATGCAGTGGAGGTGACCCGGGTGAAATTAATCTTTCAAACTTATATGTTTCTGGATGAACTTGTATGGGTATCAGATAAATCTGAAGGAAAAGTGAATTCTGTCCACTAGAACAGCAGGGAGTTCTTCATTTCAAGGAAGGATGGAACTACAAAGGTGCTTCTATTTCCATTAAGAGAGTAATGGAGGATTGAACATAATCTGCCCTATGATTTCCTCTCCCAATATCCACATTATTGTACAACTGAAAGTTACAGGAAAAGATAGTAAAATAAAGACAAAAGAAGATATCATTTTTGTAGAACCAGAACTTGGTCTCAAAGTCAGGAAGACTTAAATTCAAATCCTTTCCTGGATCATAATCATGTTAGTTAAGACACTTAATTTCTCAGTGCCTAGAAAAACTTTTTAAGATACAAAGTTCCAAAGGAGCTGCTTCTTACTATGGTAGAGAAATTTGGACAATTTTTTTACCTTGAGTTACATGCATAACATATAAATGCCTCCTTGCATATAGAGATGTATTCAGAAAAGACTGTTAGTATAATAAAATGGTAGATTTCTTTTCTTTTTATCTCTGTCTATGACATTTATTTCACTGAAAACACTAAGTGAATTAATGATGAGGTAGATAACATATTGGAATTGGAATCATGAGGGATTTGAGTTCAATCCAAATTATCAAACTTTTTAGTAATACTACTTTTTTTCTCAAACTTTTTAGTAATAGCACCATTAATTTTGACAAGCATTAGTTTGTTAAAATGAAGCCAAGGCTTATAAATGCTATTGACCTCAAAGAATTATAGTAAAGGTCCAAGAAGGTAGATCTTTTGTGGACTCCCACTCCTCCCTTTTCCTTTCACTTCTGTCAAGACCAAATTCAGTCAATCTCTGAGAATGAAGGCTAAGTGATGACATTAGTCCCTATAACTTAAGGCACAGACTCCTTACTTGGGTAGGCAGGAGTTACCCCTGAGAGACCCAGTTCCTGTTCAGAGTACAGGTAGAATTGCCTTGGGGAAGACACCTCTTTTCTTGATCCCTTCCATAAGAGAACAGGGCAACCTAGCTCATGAAAAATTCTGATTAACTGGGATTCTCCTATCCACATGTCTTGAAGCTGCTAAGTCACACGATCAAGTCATGTTCCCAGCAAGAGGAGCTAAAGACTTACTTTATCTCCCCAGTGAATGTCCAACAATCAGGACTGATTTTCTGTTGTCTGGGGAGTTCACTTACCAAGGGGCTTTAAGGCATTTCAGGGTCTGCTTTGATGTGTTTGTTTGGAACAGCAACCACTGACCATTAATTTATTGGTGTCTGGCAATTCTAATTAGTTACTTGATTATTAATAACCTAGAAACTGAAGAAGTCAATTTGAGCTCTGGTAGGCCAGATGCTTTCTTGCTGCTTCCTCATCAGTTCTTTGATTCAAGTCTCCATAGAGTCTGTGTAGCTGCCATTGGGGTAGTAGAAAAATGTCAGGCTTCAGACACTAAAAAGCAGTGTTACTTCAAATATTCCTTTATCCTTATTAGTTGTTACTTTGGGAAAATAATGTACCTTCAAATGATCAGATTTTGAAACAAAAGAGACCAAGAGAGCTCAATGTAGCCAAGTGTGATGGGATCACTTGAAATTAGTCAACTTTTCTCTTGGCATTTCTACACTCAAAAAGTTTTTTAAAAATATTTTCTGAAGAGTGACTCTGGGCTAAGTTCAGAAGGTAGAAACTTTATTCTGGCTGGAAGGTGGGTCTTGTAAATGTACCTTCTGAGAAATTAAAAATGTGTCTTATACTAGAACTTACTTTCGGCCTCCCCATTCATGAAACAGCATTTTAAGAGCAGACCAGGGCTAATCAACACCTCACTAACCTTGCCCTCACAACTTATCCATGTCTCTATATAAATTAACTGAAACACTCCTCAGACACAGTTCACAAGTCTCTACACAATCCTTTCAGCTCTCTTTCCCCATCATCTCTCTTACACACAATTTGAATTCTTTTCCCCCAGAAGTCACTTCATTAATATAATTAATAAGATAATTTCAGGCCTCCTTACTTCCCCACTTCTAGACCAACCTCTCTCCCCTGTCAATAGTTCTGAGGCTTTTAGATCAGAGATAACACATAGGAAAGTTTCCCTTCTGAGTCCCATCATAATCCCAATATTCACAGCAGCACTTACAGGAGCTCCTGACACTAGAGTAGCTTCACAGAAGATCTAGAAATATTGGTCAATATTTGAGCAAATGGAAAAATAAGCAAAGTGGCCGGAAAATCTCTTGCCTTCCACATCCTTTTACTACCATTAGAATCCTTTTTTACTCAATTCAATTAACTACCTTCAATTTTGGCAGAAACTGCAAGATATTAGGAAACAAAGACAAGCAAAGTAGACTCTACCCTCAAAGACTTCCATTTGTGAAAGAAAGGTAGGGTGAAGGAAAGGAAACTAGAAATTCCCAAATAAGTTTTAACACCCCCTAAGACTTCTTCTGGTAATTGTAATATAAAAAAGTAAATTCAATTAAAGTGCCTGATATGCTGAACTGTTTGTAAAAATACATTCTGTACACAAATAAGGCTAGAAAAATTGCACATTTTTTACCTATGTTAGATTGCTTACAATCAAGGGGATGGGGGAGTAGAGGAAGGATTACAAAGATGAATATTTAAAATTGTCTTTGCATGTATTTTTTGCATGAAAAAAACATCTTTTTAATAAGACTGGAACAAAAATATACATTGCATTACTTAAGAAACAAGTCTGTTTTTCTGATTATTTCCTGAAGTTGCATTTTAGACGTTTTTAATCCTCAAGTTGCTTGTGGAGAGGATGGAATTGGAGGGAAGGAGATACTTTGCAGAGAAACAGAAGTCACTGAAAATAAAAGAGGTCAAGGAAATGGTTGTATACTTCAACAACAATACTTCAACAACAATTGATGATCAATTCTGGTGGATGTGGACATTTTCAACAGTGAGATGAACCAAATCAGTTCCAATAGAGCAGTAATAAATTGAAGCAGCTACACCCAGCAAAACAACTCTAGGAGATGATTATGAACCACCACATAGAATTCCCAATCCCTCTAATTTTGTTTGCCTGCATTTTGGATTTCCTTCACAGGCTAATTATACACTATTTCAAAGTCTGATTCTTTTTGTACAGCAAAACAACCGTTTGGACATGGATACATATATTGTATGTAATTTATACTCTAACATATTTAACATGTATTTGTCAACCTGACATCTGGGGGGGGGGGAAGGAAGGGAAAAATTAGAACAAAAATTTGGGCAAATATCACTGCTGTAAAATTATCCGTGTATATATCTGGTTAATAAAAACTATTAAAATATAAAAAAATAAAAATGAAATAAAAGAAATCACAAGGGCCCCACTGTGGTGGTGGCTTTCCTCTTAAAGCAGAATGACCATGTTGGATGTGCTCTTGGATATGTTCTCATGGGCATGGTCTTCATGTGTGGGTGGGACTAAATGACTAGAGAGATAGATAGCCTTCAGATCAAAAATTCTGTGACTTTCCATAAGTAGACTGAAAGGGAAAGGGGCAAAGGATTGTTGATCAGTCTTGGGAACTGATTGGGTGGGGAAGGGAAAAGGAAAGAATCTGGCTACAGAATGTTCTGTCTCCTGAAAGTGTATGTACAAATCAGATTTGAAAATCATTGAGCTAAACCTCCATGTTTTCATAGCATTCCTCGTTGCAGACACAGGAGCCCTCTCAGCTTGGTGAAAACCTAAAAGGGCCAATCAGAGGTGTGAACTCAAGGGGTGGGGGGAAGGGTGCTGAAACCAGGAAGAGTTGACAGGTTGAGCTGCAGGATTGCAGGCCAGGGGATTCACACCTCTGGGAGGCTCCAGGAGGGCTGGGCTACCTCCTATAAAAGGAGAGCATTCTTCTGCTCAGAAGCATTGCCTTGACTGCCAGTGAAGTGTCTTCATCTCAGCTGCTGAAGAAGAGAAGTAACTGGAGAGAGAAGAATGGATGCTGCTGAAGAAACGCTGCAGAAAGTGCAGACTGATATCACCTGCAGCATCTGTAGGAACTACTTTTCCGAGCCAGTCACCCTCCATTGTGGGCACAGCTTTTGCAGAGAATGTCTCTCCTCCTGCTGGAGGGCAGCAACCCTGGCTTTCTCTTGTCCTGAATGCAGGCAAGTGCCCCAGATCAGAGCAGTACCCCCAGTCAATGAGCGCCTAGCACAGCTGACTGACCTGCTTAAAAGGTTCAGCTCCCAGGTTTTGCAGAGTACTAATGGAGAGAGCCAGTGTGCCCTTCATGGGAAAGTCTTCAAGCTCTTTTGCGAACACGACCAGACACCATTGTGTGTGACATGCTGTGAAACCCCAGAGCATGAGGCTCATGGGATCTCTCCTGTAGGAGAGGCTGCTCCCAAGTGCAGGAAACAGCTCGAGGACATGCAGAGAAATTTGGGGAAGCATTTTGAAGAAGCTCAGAGCCTTCTAGCTCAGCAGAGGCCTGTGAATTGGAAAAGAATGATCACAGGAGAATACCTCAAACTGCACCGCTTATTGATAGAGGAAGAATTCCGATGTCTTCAAAGGATAAGGCAAGAGCAAATGGCAAGGCAGGACAGACTAACCCAGAATATACAAACCCTTCAGAAGCTCAAGCTACAACTGCAGGAAACAAGCTACCAACCCGACCTGGATCTGCTACAGGATGCCAAGCAGTTCCTGGAAAGGAGTGAGACAGAGCTGTCCCAAAGGGCCAACACTCTCATCCCAGAGCTGAGAGAGTATCCCATCCCTGGCCTGGTAGAGATGCTCAATCGATTCAGAGTGGACATCACCATGGATCCCAGATCTGCCACTTCCTATGTGAGGGTTTCTGATGATCTGAAGAGTGTGAAGGCTACAGAAGACTGGGAGGTGCCCCAGCCTCTTGAAAACTCAAAATGCTATGCTGTCTTTGCTAAGCCAGCCTTCAGATCAGGCAGACACTACTGGGAGGTGGATGTGAGTCAGGTACCTCAGTGGGCACTGGGCATATACACCATCTACTTGAGGAGAAAAAGGCCCAGAGGTGTGGAATCCTATGACTTTGCCTTCTTGCTTCGATGTGTTAAGAAGGAAGATGGTTACTATATCAGAACCTATTCTGGATCACTACACCATCGGTTGAAAGGCCCGATACTCAGGATTGGGGTCTACCTGCAATATAGCCCTGGAACTCTTGTTTTTTACAATGTTCTCCAGCGCTCTCTTATTTATAAGTTCCACCCCATTTCTTTCACAGCGCCCGTCACACCCGTCTTTTGTCCCGGCCCCCCACTTCCAGGAACTGAGCCTGGGCCCATGACTCTCTGTCCAATGGACTCCCATCTTTGTGCTTGTTGCTTTTCACCTCAATGAGCGTTTCCCCAGAGAACACTTCTCAAACCACCAGCAGGCTCCCGGACTGTGGTCACTCCATTCCCAGCCTTCCTCCTTGAGAAGGAGGATCGCCTGTTTCATGATGTAGAGTCTCCCTGCTCACCAAGTGGAGATTTCCCTTCCACCCCTCCTCTGAGAGAATTAGGAGCACCTATCTCATGATGGAGAAACCCTCTTCATCCAATGGAGATTTGTCTTCCACCCAGAAAACGGAAGTGTATCACTCACAAACGTCTGTACTCTCTTCTCTTCAGTGGATCCTGTCTGTTTATGAATTTTCACATTTCTGTTTCAGTCGTTAAAAACAAATTTAAAAAAAAAAAAAAAACCTCATTTGAATGCTGTTGTTTCTGTACCCTTACTTGAGAAATAAGTCTTGGATTCAGAAAGGGGGGATGTTAGAAGTCGGCTTTATCACACATCTGGACAAGTGCACACGTCTCATTATAGAGTAGGTACATTCCCTGCAGTTTTAATGGACTGGGGGAGGGGCGGGATCTGGAGAGTGTGGGAGGAGGTAGGGAGGAGCTTACCCAAGAACAGATTTGCAAAGCTTTTTCTCACAGGTCTTCATTCCTGCTTTCTTTATCTTTATTCTCTTCTTTCTCCTTCCTGGAATCCTTGTGACTGTATCTTTATCTACCGGTAGGTAAAGAATTAAAATGTAGCTCTTATTTACTGGGGCACCGAGACTACAAATTCTCCGGCTTCTAGAGTGTCGCCGGAAGTGAGGCGGGGCCTGGAGATAGGACAGGAGTGCGGAGACACACTTCCTCTCCAGGCTTACCTATAGAGACAGCTTTGAACTTTCCCGGAAGTTGAAAGGGGGTGTGGGAGAATCTCCTCTCTTGCTGTGTGTCCTTCAAATTGCCTCCCGCGTTTTCCTCACAGACCCCGGCTTTTGACTAGGGGTGAAGGGAGGGCTGGGATTGTTTAAAAGGACGTGGGTTAGAGTCGCCTTCTATTGGACAATATCAGTTATATTTACTGGGCTCTTTTTCTAGCTTTGGCTCAGATTTGTAATTATGTCCTGGGGAGTCCCTGAAAAAAATTACTGAGATCAAACCTATTTTCTTAATACTAAAATTTAATTTCTATCACGGGAAATATGGTCATAACACCCAGGAAAAAACAAACAAACAAACCTCCCTGACTCATGTTCAGTTTTTACAGTGTAAGGGGATAATAAAAGTTTGAGAACTTTTGGGAGAACAAGATGAAAATGATGAGTTTGGGGAACAGCAAACAGGCTTTCTAGATGAAATATTGAGGACTTGAAGGGATATAGTGAAAAGTGAAATAATATGAAACAGAAGCTGAAAGGCAGATTGATGTTTTAAATTACAAACTGAATTTTTAAAATTTTATCTCAGAAGCCCAAAAATATTTTTTAAAAATCAAAATCTAGCCTTTATTAACTACTTAAAGCCCTTAACCATCAATTTCCTACTTTACAACTTTTATTTCATATTACTACCTTCACAAAATCTGTTCCAGTATGTCTGATTTCTATTAGTTGCTGCCTGTACCCTAGTCTAATGATGAATATTCCAACACCCACTTTTGTACTTACTGCAGGTCCTCCATGTTGAAGTTCTCTGTCTCTATTTCTGTTTCTCTGTTTCTCTGGCTCTGGCTCTGGCTCTCTCTCTCTCTGCTCCACCCCAACCCCCCACCCCCACCCCATTTTATTTTTTATTTTCCCCAGTTCCATTTTAAAATGTTTTTGACTGCATGTACATTCATTTGTTTTTACAAATTTCCTTATGAATCATATTGGGAGGGAAAATCAGAATAAAAGGGGAAAACAGAGAGGAAAAAATAAAACAAGAAAAGGAAACAAAAATAACATGTGCTGATTTACATGGTTTCCATAGTTCTCTCTTTGAATGAAGATGGCATTTTCCATCCAAAGTTTATTGGAATTGCCTTGGATCACTGAAGCGCTGAGAAGAACCAAGTCTCTCCTAGTTCAACATAGCACAAAGTTGTTGTGTATAATGTTTTCCTGATTCTGCTTGCTTTGCTCAGCATCAGTCCACGTAAATCTTTCCAGGCCTTTCTAAAATCAGCCTGTACATCAGTTTTTATAGAACATTAATTTCCCATTACTTCCTTATACCCTAAGTTATTAAGCCATTCTCCAAAGGATGGGCTTCTGCTCATTTTCCAGTTGTTTGCCACCAAAAAAAAAAAAAAAAAAAAAAAAAAAAAAAAAAGAGCTACAAACATTTTTGCACATGTGAAGGAATATTCCCTATTCCTGAGTAAGTTCACTCTATCCTTTAGTTGACTTCTCAAGGAAAGTTCACTTTGACTTCTCAAGGACTGCATCATGTATGCTTTGACTGCTTATCTATGTTGCAGGAACTAGCCCCTCCTGAAACTCAAGGACAGTACTTGGGAGAAATGGCTAATTTCCCATGTAAGTCATTTATAAATTACAACTTTGCAGCCCCTCATGGTTATCTCCTTGTTGAGCTAACACATCTGTATTTCCATGGCCAATAGCCAAGTAGATGGGCCAAAGCCCAAAGCCCCTGGCCCATCTGTAGCCCAAATTCTTGGCCCAAAGCCTTCTTTGTCTGTAACCCCATAAAAGCCCCTGCTCTGAAATGGCTCATTGGAGCCTCATCCATGGAGAGGACGCTCTGCCTGGAATTGTTCCCGGTTCGGGACTCATAGGCTGAACATGGGATTCCCCATCCACAATGAATCAGAGTCAGTGCTCCCCTGAATTGGTGATGTTTTCTCTCTCTTTTTCATCTATTCTGATTATTGCATTAATAATTGTATGTTTAGTTATTATGCTTATATGCTTGTCTTGTTATTGCAAAAGGTCTATTCTTTGCTGCTTTTAGATATTATTAAAGTTCTTTTATATTTGGCTTCTAAAACACATGCGTCATTTGTGATAGCTAATTCGAACTTTAAAATCTTACAACATATTGCTCCTTTTGCCTCTTTTATGATTTCTTTGGGATACAGACCCAGTAGGGGCACTGCTGGATCAGAGAGGGTATGTACAGTTTTATAGCTCTTTAGGAATAATTCCAAATTGCTCTTCAGGATGGTTGAACCATTTAACAACTCCATCAACAAGGCGTTAGTGTCCCAGTTTTCCCATATCCTCTCCAACATTTATCAGTATCTTTTCCTGTCGTCTTAGCCAATCTAAGAGGAATGAAATGGTACCACAGAGCTGTTTTAATTTGCATTCATCTAATCAATAGTGACTTAGAACATTTTTTCATATGATAGCTTTAATTTCTTCATCTGAAAATTGTCTATTCATATGCTTTGACCATTTATCGATTGTCTCCCCCTTTATCTCATTGTCTTGGTACTCCTAACACTTTTCAAAACTCAATTCAAAGTCATTTCCAATATCCCTAGATATTAGTTCGTTCCTCCTCTTGAAAGTCCTTTGCATATGCTTCATATTTATGCTCATTGTTGATTATGAAAAAGATCTCACTTGGTAGGATGAACTCCCAAATGAAAGAATATTTTCCAACAAGTACTTCCCATTCACACATCAAAATCATTCAACACAGAAAGAAAATCTGGTTTAGCAAGCTTCTGATCACAAATATTTGTTAAGATATAAAGTGGAAAGACATATTAGACTTCATCATGTCCTCAGGAATCTCAGCATCAGAACCTCTCTAATTATCCTACAAACTTTATTAGCCTTGCTGCTCACACCTCATCAATACTCTGGATACTCGCTGACGGGAAAGCAGAAGAAAGTGCCACCGAATGTCTCCATTTAAGTATGTTTGTATGCATCTAAGAAAGCTATTTCTTCACCTACCTCCTACCCCCGGTATTTCTCTGGCCTTCGTCATCACAACCCTGCACAATGTACCCCCTCTTTGGCCTTTTCAGCCTCCTTTTGTGTGTTGCTTGTAAGCAACGCAGTAGAATACCTCAAAGATATTTCAAAAAGAAATGAACTGATTCCACTTTGAAGTCAGATACCAGTAATACCTAGCACTTACACAGCATTTCAAATTTGTAAAATATCTTACTAATATCTCATTTGACCCTTATGACATCAGGAGGCAGGTGCTATTATCACCATTTTACAAATGAAGAAACTAAGACAGTTAGGTATCACAGTAAACAGGTCAGCGGATCTTCAGTCAGGAAGACCTGAGTTCAAATTTGGTCTCAGGCACTTGACTAGTTGTGTGATTTTAGGCAAGTCATTTCACATCTTCCTGCCTAAGTTTCTTCAATCATAAAATGGGGATAATGATAGCACCTACTTCCCAGGGTTGTTGTAAATATTAAATGACACAATATCTATAAAGAACTTAGCACTGTACTGGGCACATCATAGATACTTAATAAATGCTTGTTTCTTTCCCCTCCTTGCTTTTCTAAGGCAGAGAGAAGTTAAGTGATTTTATCCAGAGTTACATAACTAGGCTAACTAGATGTCTGAGGCTAGATCTGAAATGAGATTTTTGTCACTCCCATGGTCACTATTCTGTCACCATATCATCTAGCTACCCTATGGTGATGTTGCATTACCGATATGATCACATGACTGAAGGAGGATAATAAGAACAAGACAAAGGGGTTATAACCCTTAAGCATACAATGGTATCTTCACCTATCATGGCAACACAGAGGCTGAATTCTTATCTCTTACAAGCTTGCTAACTTTTAACACAGAACACAAAATGCAAAACAGACACACAGAGAACTCAATTTTCAACTTTTACATACAGATTTAAGTCTGATATACCCAAATAGTCCTGGGAGCATTCTCCCAGTTTTCTTCCCTTTTATAGCTACTTACCTTCTTGGACTGCTTCTATTCCATTATCTGTGGAGGTCACCCACACGCCCACAGTCACCTGAGAGTTTACTCAGAAAGTCCTTTATCATTGGCTTGACAGCAGTCCACACCAAAACCAAATTTAGGGGGGCTAATCTCTCGGGGTCTCCCTCGACCCAGCCAATAGACCCCAGACTCCTGAGAGCTTAACTCGACTTTATATGTGTACCTATCTTTCAGGCTGCAATGCTGGCCAGGAGGTCTCTACTATCTTCAGTCTTCAATTCTGCTTTCCACTGAGTACCTCTGTTGTTGTCAAAGAGGGAGGGAGACCCAGAGTCACAGACCATGGAGAAAACTGCTCTGTAGGTGCATGTCCCTGTCTGGGGTACACAGCCATCTTCTCCAAAGACCCCATCCCGGACGAGCCCCCAACCGTGTAGGATGTAAAAAGACCCCTACCCAAAAATGACTACTGAGAGAACACTCATGGAAAGCAGAATTATTTATTAGAATCTACAGAAGCGAACCATCCCATTTTGTGAGCCAAAGTTCACAGCAGGAGGGCCACTCCCTTGAGAGAGGGCAGAGTTTTAATGCATTTCAAACAAAGAACTCCAAAAATCCCACCCTCTATATGTTGTGATTGGTTACCTAAGTCTCTATTCCCCTATTTGGTCAGTGGAATGCAGTACATGAGGCGATGGATAGCTTCTTACTTGTAATCCCTTCTTTGGACAATAGAATGTAGGCCAGGCTTTAGCTAAAATCACATGACTCTGCAGAAGCCAAAACTGAGGCCTTAAGGCTTCAACTAATTTAGCTAGCAGTCTCTGATCAACATGTGTTTGATCTGCAAGTTTTTTACCATTTCCACACAAAAGTGATCAGTGACAGTTATGATTAACAAAAATATGACTATTTTATATACAAGCTAGCAGGTAAATATAGCCAGCTGGTGTCTCAAAAATAGCTTAATTGCTCAGATTAGTTTTAAATATTTTAAATAACTTCAAAATTGATTATTAACCTGTAAACCAAAATCCTTTCTACAAAGAACTCTACAGACTTCTCTTGAAAAGCTTTGAGGCAGACTATATATTTTTGGAGAGTTCTAAAGGTTAATATTTCCTGAGGGTTTCCCCAAATCACCTTGAAATTAATTGAATTTTACATATTGTTCCAACTTCTACTCTCAGTCCAGGCAATACAGCTCTAATCCCTCTTTACAATAAAGTCCTTTAAATACTTAAAAACTTTGATCAAGTCTCCTCCAAAATAAACATTTTCTGTTCCTTAAAGTCCTCACACTTATCTCCAGTTCCTTCACCCTTTCTGCTTTCTCTTCCAAGATAAACTCTACTTTGAAAACTTCCTTTTCAGAAAGTAGCATCCAAACAACCTCAATATAAAATTTCATATTTGGGTTGATTAGGCAGAGAATTGTGTGAACACTTCGATAAAGGCAACCTAAGGCCACAATAAGATGACTCAGATTTAAGATCTGAACTGAACAGCTTTACTGGGCTCATTTCTCTATTTTCAGAGAATCAAAATGCAGTGGAGGTGAACTGGATGGAAATAATCTTGCAGAGTTACATGTTTCTGGATTAGTTTGTAGGGTTATCAGATAATTCAGAAGGAAAAAATAAATTCTGCCCACCAGAAGAACAGGGAGTTCTTCATTTCAAGCAAGGGTAGAACTACAAAGGTGCTTCTGTTTCCACTAACACAACAGTGATGGAGGATTGAACATAATCTGCCCTATGATTTCCTCTCCCGATAGCCACATTACTGTGCAACTGAAAGTTACAGGAAAAGATGGTAAAATAAAGCCGCAAGAATATATCATTTTTGTGGAACCAGAACTTGGTCTCAAAGTCAGGAAGACTAAGATTCAAATCCTTTCCTGGATCATAATCATGTTACTTAAGTCACTTAATTTCTCAGTGCCTAGAAAAACTTTTTGAGATACAAAGTTCCAAAGGAGCTGCTTCTTACTAAGGTAGAGAAACTTGGACAAGTTTTACCTTGGGTTACCTACATAACATATAAATGCCTCCTTGCATATAGAGATGTATTCAGAAAAGACTGTTAGTGTGATAAAAAATGGTAGCTTTCTTTTTATCTCTGTCTATAACATTTATTTCACTGAAAACACTAAGTGACTTAATGATGAGGTAGATATCATATTGGAATTGTAATCATGAAAGACCTGAATCCAATCCTAATTCTCAAACTTTTTAGTAATAGCACCATTAATTTTGGCAAGCATTAGTTTGTTCATCTCTCAAATGAAGCCAAGGTTAGAAATGCTATTGACCTCAAAGAATTGTAGTAAAGGTCCAAGAAGGTAGACCTTTTGTGCACTCCCACTCCTCCCTTTTCCTTTCACTACTGTCAAGACCAAATTCAGTCAATCTCTGAGGATGAAGGCTGAGTGATGACATTAGTCCCTATAACTTAAGGCACAGACTCCTTACTTGGGTAGGCAGGAGTTACTCCTGAGAGACTCAGTTCCTGTTCAGAGTACAGGTAGAATTGCCTTGGGGAAGACACCCCTTTTCTTGATCCCTTCCATAAGAGAACAGGGCAACCTAGCTCATGAAAAATTCTGATTGACTGGGATTCTCCCATCCACATGCCTTGAAGCTGCTAAGTCTCATGATCAAGCCATGTTCCCAGCAAGAGGAGCTAAAGACTTACTTTATCTCCCCAGTGAATGTCCAACAATCAGGACTGATTTTCTTTTGTCAGGGGAGTTCACTTACCAAGGGGCTTTAAGGCATTTCAGGGTCTGCTTTGATGTGTTTGGTTGGAACAGCAACCACTGACCATTAATTTATTGGTTTCCCGCCAAGCCTAATTAGTTACTTGATTATTAATAACCTAGAAACTGAAGAAGTCAATTTGAGCTCTGGTAGGCCAGATGCTTTCTTGCTGCTATCTCATCAGTTCTTTGATTCAAGTCTCCATAGAGCCCGTGTAGCTGCCATTGGGGTAGTAGAAAAACGTCTGGCTTCAGACACTGAAAAGCAGAGAATTGACTCTGATTTATAAGAAACCAAGGCATTCTCCAATTGCTATGGTCAAAGGATATGAACAGACAATTTTCAGATGATGAAATTGAAACTATTTCCACTCATATGAAAGAGTGTTCCAAATCACTATTGATCAGAGAAATGCAAATTAAGACAACTCTTGAGATACCACTACACACCTGTCAGACTGGCTAAGATGACAGGAACAAATATTGATGAATGTTGGAGGGGATGTGGGAAAACTGGGACCCTGATGCATTGTTGGGGGAGCTATGAAAGAATCCAACCATTAAGGAGAGCAATCTGGAATTGTGCCCAAAAAGTTATCAAACTGTGCATACCCTTTCATGAGCTTATCTCCCAAGGAAATACTAAAGAAGGGAAAGTGACCTATATGTGCCACAGTGTTTGTGGCAGCCCTTTTTGTAGTGGCTAGAAAATGGAAAAAGAATGGATGCCCATCAATTGAAGAATGGTTGGGTAAATTATGGTATATGACTGTTAGGGAATATTATTGTTCTGTAAGAAATGACCAGCAGGATGAATACAGAGAGGCTTGGAGAGACTTATATCAACTGATGATGAGTGAAATGAGCAGAACTAGGAGATCATTATACACTTCCACAACAATACTGTATGAGGATATATTCTGATGGAAGTGGATATCTTCAACATAGAAAAGATCTAATCCAGTTCCAATTGATCAATGATGGACAGAATCAGCTACACCCAGAGAAGGAACACTGGGAAATGAGTGTAAACTGTTTGCATTTTTTGTTTTTCTTCCCAGGTTATTTTTACCTTCCGAATCCAATTCTTCCTTTGCAACAACAACAAAAAAAGAAAAAGAAAAGAAAAGAAAAAGAAAATTCGGTTCTGCACATATATATTGTATCTAGGATATACTATAACATACTTAATATGTATGGGAATGCCTGCCATCTAGGGGAGGGGGTAGAGGGAAGGAGGGGAAAATTAAGAACAGAAGGGAGTACAAGGGATAATGTTGTAAAAAATTACCTATGCATATGTACCATCAAAAAATGTTCTAATTATAAAATTAATTTTAAACAATTTTTTAAAAAATAAAAATTAAAAAAAAAGGAATTAGTCAACTATTCTCTTGGCATTTCTACACTCAAAAAGTTTTTTTAAAATGTTTTCTGAAGAGTGAGTCTGGGCTAAGTTCAGAAGGTAGAAACTCTACTTCTGGTTGGAAGTTGGGCCTTGTAAATGTACCTTCTGAGAAATTAAAAATGCGTCTTATACTAGAACTTACTTTCTTCCTCCCCATTCATGAAACAGTATTATCAGAGCAGACCAGGGCTAATCAACACCTCACTAACCTTGCCCTCTCATATTAACTCAACTTATCCATGTCTCTATATAAATTAACTGAAACACTCCTCAGACACAGTTCACAAGTCTCTACACAATCCTTTCAGCTCTCTTTCCCCACCATCTCTCTTACACACAATTTGAATTCTTTTCCCCCAGAAGTCACTTCATTAATATAATTAATAAGATAATTTCAGGCCTCCTTACTTCCCCACTTCTAGACCAACCTCTCTCCCCTGTCAATAGTTCTGAGGCTTTTAGATCAGAGATAACACATAGGAAAGTTTCCCTTCTGAGTCCCATCATAATCCCAATATTCACAGCAGCACTTACAGGAGCTCCTGACACTAGAGTAGCTTCACAGAAGATCTAGAAATATTGGTCAATATTTGAGCAAATGGAAAAATAAGCAAAGTGGCCGGAAAATCTCTTGCCTTCCACATCCTTTTACTACCATTAGAATCCTTTTTTACTCAATTCAATTAACTACCTTCAATTTTGGCAGAAACTGCAAGATATTAAGAAACAAAGACAAGCAAAGTAGACTCTACCCTCAAAGACTTCCATTTGTGAAAGAAAGGTAGGGTGAAGGAAAGGAAACCAGAAATTCCCAAATAAGTTTTAACACCCCCTAAGACTTCTTCTGGTAATTGTAATATAAAAAAGTAAATTCAATTAAAGTGCCTGATATGCTGAACTGTTTGTAAAAATACATTCTGTACACAAATAAGGCTAGAAAAATTGCACATGTTTTACCTATGTTAGATTGCTTACAATCAAGGGGATGGGGGAGTAGAGGAAGGATTACAAAGATGAATATTTAAAATTGTCTTTGCATGTATTTTTTGCATGAAAAAAACATCTTTTTAATAAGACTGGAACAAAAATATACATTGCATTACTTAAGAAACAAGTCTGTTTTTCTGATTATTTCCTGAAGTTGCATTTTAGACGTTTTTAATCCTCAAGTTGCTTGTGGAGAGGATGGAATTGGAGGGAAGGAGATACTTTGCAGAGAAACAGAAGTCACTGAAAATAAAAGAGGTCAAGGAAATGGTTGTATACTTCAACAACAATACTTCAACAACAATTGATGATCAATTCTGGTGGATGTGGACATTTTCAACAGTGAGATGAACCAAATCAGTTCCAATAGAGCAGTAATAAATTGAAGCAGCTACACCCAGCAAAACAACTCTAGGAGATGATTATGAACCACCACATAGAATTCCCAATCCCTCTAATTTTGTTTGCCTGCATTTTGGATTTCCTTCACAGGCTAATTATACACTATTTCAAAGTCTGATTCTTTTTGTACAGCAAAACAACCGTTTGGACATGGATACATATATTGTATTTAATTTATACTCTAACATATTTAACATGTATTTGTCAACCTGACATCTGGGGGGGGGGGAAGGAAGGGAAAAATTAGAACAAAAATTTGGGCAAATATCACTGCTGTAAAATTATCCGTGTATATATTTGGTTAATAAAAACTATTAAAATATAAAAAAATAAAAATGAAATAAAAGAAATCACAAGGGCCCCACTGTGGTGGTGGCTTTCCTCTTAAAGCAGAATGACCATGTTGGATGTGCTCTTGGATATGTTCTCATGGGCATGGTCTTCATGTGTGGGTGGGACTAAATGACTAGAGAGATAGATAGCCTTCAGATCAAAAATTCTGTGACTTTCCATAAGTAGACTGAAAGGGAAAGGGGCAAAGAATTGTTGATCAGTCTTGGGAACTGATTGGGTGGGGAAGGGAAAAGGAAAGAATCTGGCTACAGAATGTTCTGTCTCCTGAAAGTGTATGTACAAATCAGATTTGAAAATCATTGAGCTAAACCTCCATGTTTTCATAGCATTCCTCGTTGCAGACACAGGAGCCCTCTCAGCTTGGTGAAAACCTAAAAGGGCCAATCAGAGGTGTGAACTCAAGGGGTGGGGGGAAGGGTGCTGAAACCAGGAAGAGTTGACAGGTTGAGCTGCAGGATTGCAGGCCAGGGGATTCACACCTCTGGGAGGCTCCAGGAGGGCTGGGCTACCTCCTATAAAAGGAGAGCATTCTTCTGCTCAGAAGCATTGCCTTGACTGCCAGTGAAGTGTCTTCATCTCAGCTGCTGAAGAAGAGAAGTAACTGGAGAGAGAAGAATGGATGCTGCTGCAGAAATGCTGCAGAAAGTGCAGACTGATATCACCTGCAGCATCTGTAGGAGCTACTTCTCTGAGCCAGTCACCCTCCATTGTGGGCACAGCTTTTGCAGAGAATGTCTCTCCTCCTGCTGGAGGGCAGCAACCCTGGCTTTCTCTTGTCCTGAATGCAGGCAAGTGCCCCAGATCAGAGCAGTGCCCCCAGTCAATGAGCGCCTAGCACAGCTGACTGACCTGGTTAAAAGGTTCAGCTCCCAGGTTTTGCAGAGTACTAATGGAGAGAGCCAGTGTGCCCTTCATGGGAAAGTCTTCAAGCTGTTTTGCGAACACGACCAGACACCATTGTGTGTGACATGCTGTGAAACCCCAGAGCATGAGGCTCATGGGATCTCTCCTGTAGGAGAGGCTGCTCCCAAGTGCAGGAAACAGCTCGAGGACATGCAGAGAAATTTGGGGAAGCATTTTAAAGAAGCTCAGAGCCTTCTAGCTCAGCAGAGGCCTGTGAATTGGAAAAGAATGATCACAGGAGAATACCTCAAACTGCACCGCTTATTGATAGAGGAAGAATTCCGATGTCTTCAAAGGATAAGGCAAGAGCAAATGGCAAGGCAGGACAGACTCACCCAGAATATACAAACCCTTCAGAAGCTCAAGCTACAACTGCAGGAAACAAGCTACCAACCCGACCTGGATCTGCTACAGGATGCCAAGCAGTTCCTGGAAAGGAGTGAGACAGAGCTGTCCCAGAGGGCCAACACTCTCATCCCAGAGCTGAGAGAGTATCCCATCCCTGGCCTGATAGAGATGCTCAATCGATTCAGACGTGGACATCAGGATGGTCCCCACATCAGTCACTTCCTGTGTGAGTATTTCTGAGGACAGGAAGAGTGTGAAGGCTACAGAAGACTGGAAGGTGTCCCAGCCTCTTGAAGACTCAAAATGCTATGCTGTCTTTGCTAAGCCAGCCTTCAGATCAGGCATTCACTACTGGGAGGTGGATGTGAGTCAGGTACCTCAGTGGGCACTGGGCATCTACACCACCTACTTGAGGAGAAAAAGGCCCAGAGGTGTGGAATCCTATGACTTTGCCTTCTTGCTTCGATGTATTAAGAAGAGAGATAATTACTTTGTAGGATCCTATCCTGGATCACTGAAGCATCGGTTGAAAGGCCCGATACTCAGGGTTGGGGTCTACCTGCAATATAGCCCTGGAACTCTTGTTTTTTACAATGTTCTCCGGCGCTCTCTTATTTATAAGTTCCACCCCATTTCTTTCACAGCGCCCGTCACACCCGTCTTTTGTCCCGGCCCCCCACTTCCAGGAACTGAGCCTGGGCCCATGACTCTCTGTCCAATGGACTCCCATCTTTGTGCTTGTTGCTTTTCACCTCAATGAGCGTTTCCCCAGAGAACACTTCTCAAGCCACCAGCAGGCTCCCGGATTGTGGTCACTCCATTCCCAGCCTTCCTCCTTGAGAAGGAGGATCGCCTGTTTCATGATGTAGAGTCTCCCTGCTCACCAAGTGGAGATTTCCCTTCCACCCCTCCTCTGAGAGAATTAGGAGCTCCTATCTCATGATGGGGAAACCCTCTTCATCCAATGGAAATTTGTCTTCCACCCAGAAAACGGAAGTGTATCACTCACAAACGTCTGTACTCTCTTCTCTTCAGTGGATCCTGTCTGTTTATGAATTTTCACATTTCTGTTTCAGTCGTTAAAAACAAATTAAAAAAAAAAAAAAAAAAAAAAACCTCATTTGAATGCTGTTGTTTCTGTACCCTTACTTGAGAAATAAGTCTTGGATTCAGAAAGGGGGGATGTTAAAAGTCGGCCTTATCACACATCTGGACAAGTGCACACGTCTCATTATAGAGTAGGTACATTCCCTGCAGTTTTAATGGACTGGGGGAGGGGCGGGATCTGGAGAGTGTGGGAGGAGGTAGGGAGGAGCTTACCCAAGAACAGATTTGCAAAGCTTTTTCTCACAGGTCTTCATTCCTGCTTTCTTTATCTTTATTCTCTTCTTTCTCCTTCCTGGAGTCCTTGTGACTGTATCTTTATCTACCGGTAGGTAAAGAATTAAAATGTAGCTCTTATTTACTGGGGCACCGAGACTACAAATTCTCCGGCTTCTAGAGTGTCGCCGGAAGTGAGGCGGGGCCCGGAGATAGGACAGGAGTGAGGAGACACACTTCCTCTCCAGGCTTACCTATAGAGACAGCTTTGAACTTTCCCGGAAGTTGAAAGGGGGTGTGGGAGAATCTCCTCTCTTGCTGTGTGTCCTTCAAAATGCCTCCCGCGTTTTCCTCACAGATCCCCGCTTTTGACTAGGGGTGAAGGGAGGGCTGGGATTGTTTAAAAGGACGTGGGTTAGAGTCGCCTTCTATTGGACAATATCAGTTATATTTACTGGGCTCTTTTTCTAGCTTTGGCTCAGATTTGTAATTATGTCCTGGGGAGTCCCTGAAAAAAATTACTGAGATCAAACCTATTTTCTTAATACTAAAATTTAATTTCTATCACGGGAAATATGGTCATAACACCCAGGAAAAAACAAACAAACAAACCTCCCTGACTCATGTTCAGTTTTTACAGTGTAAGGGGATAATAAAAGTTTGAGAACTTTTGGGAGAACAAGATGAAAATGATGAGTTTGGGGAACAGCAAACAGGCTTTCTAGATGAAATATTGAGGACCTGAAGGGATATAGTGAAAAGTGAAATAATATGAAACAGAAGCTGAAAGGCAGATTGATGTTTTAAATTACAAACTGAATTTTTAAAATTTTATCTCAGAAGCCCAAAAATATTTTTTAAAAATCAAAATCTAGCCTTTATTAACTACTTAAAGCCCTTAACCATCAATTTCCTACTTTACAACTTTTATTTCATATTACTACCTTCACAAAAGCTGTTCCAGTATGTCTGATTTCTATTAGTTGCTGCCTGTACCCTAGTCTAATGATGAATATTCCAACACCCACTTTTGTACTTACTGCAGGTCCTCCATGTTGAAGTTCTCTGTCTCTATTTCTGTTTCTCTGTTTCTCTGGCTCTGGCTCTGGCTCTCTCTCTCTGCTCCACCCCAACCCCCCACCCCCACCCCATTTTATTTTTTATTTTCCCCAGTTCCATTTTAAAATGTTTTTGACTGCATGTACATTCATTTGTTTTTACAAATTTCCTTATGAATCATATTGGGAGGGAAAATCAGAATAAAAGGGGAAAACAGAGAGGAAAAAATAAAACAAGAAAAGGAAACAAAAATAACATGTGCTGATTTACATGGTTTCCATAGTTCTCTCTTTGAATGAAGATGGCATTTTCCATCCAAAGTTTATTGGAATTGCCTTGGATCACTGAAGCGCTGAGAAGAACCAAGTCTCTCCTAGTTCAACATAGCACAAAGTTGTTGTGTATAATGTTTTCCTGATTCTGCTTGCTTTGCTCAGCATCAGTCCATGTAAATCTTTCCAGGCCTTTCTAAAATCAGCCTGTACATCAGTTTTTATAGAACATTAATTTCCCATTACTTCCTTATACCCTAAGTTATTAAGCCATTCTCCAAAGGATGGGCTTCTGCTCATTTTCCAGTTGTTTGCCACCAAAAAAAAAAAAAAAAAAAAAAAAAAAAAAAAAAGAGCTACAAACATTTTTGCACATGTGAAGGAATATTCCCTATTCCTGAGTAAGTTCACTCTATCCTTTAGTTGACTTCTCAAGGAAAGTTCACTTTGACTTCTCAAGGACTGCATCATGTATGCTTTGACTGCTTATCTATGTTGCAGGAACTAGCCCCTCCTGAAACTCAAGGACAGTACTTGGGAGAAATGGCTAATTTCCCATGTAAGTCATTTATAAATTACAACTTTGCAGCCCCTCATGGTTATCTCCTTGTTGAGCTAACACATCTGTATTTCCATGGCCAATAGCCAAGTAGATGGGCCAAAGCCCAAAGCCCCTGGCCCATCTGTAGCCCAAATTCTTGGCCCAAAGCCTTCTTTGTCTGTAACCCCATAAAAGCCCCTGCTCTGAAATGGCTCATTGGAGCCTCATCCATGGAGAGGACGCTCTGCCTGGAATTGTTCCCGGTTCGGGACTCATAGGCTGAACATGGGATTCCCCATCCACAATGAATCAGAGTCAGTGCTCCCCTGAATTGGTGATGTTTTCTCTCTCTTTTTCATCTATTCTGATTATTGCATTAATAATTGTATGTTTAGTTATTATGCTTATATGCTTGTCTTGTTATTGCAAAAGGTCTATTCTTTGCTGCTTTTAGATATTATTAAAGTTCTTTTATATTTGGCTTCTAAAACACATGCGTCATTTGTGATAGCTAATTCGAACTTTAAAATCTTACAACATATTGCTCCTTTTGCCTCTTTTATGATTTCTTTGGGATACAGACCCAGTAGGGGCACTGCTGGATCAGAGAGGGTATGTACAGTTTTATAGCTCTTTAGGAATAATTCCAAATTGCTCTTCAGGATGGTTGAACCATTTAACAACTCCATCAACAAGGCGTTAGTGTCCCAGTTTTCCCATATCCTCTCCAACATTTATCAGTATCTTTTCCTGTCGTCTTAGCCAATCTAATTGGAATGAAATGGTACCACAGAGCTGTTTTAATTTGCATTCATCTAATCAATAGTGACTTAGAACATTTTTTCATATGATAGCTTTAATTTCTTCATCTGAAAATTGTCTATTCATATGCTTTGACCATTTATCGATTGTCTCCCCCTTTATCTCATTGTCTTGGTACTCCTAACACTTTTCAAAACTCAATTCAAAGTCATTTCCAATATCCCTAGATATTAGTTCGTTCCTCCTCTTGAAAGTCCTTTGCATATGCTTCATATTTATGCTCATTGTTGATTATGAAAAAGATCTCACTTGGTAGGATGAACTCCCAAATGAAAGAATATTTTCCAACAAGTACTTCCCATTCACACATCAAAATCATTCAACACAGAAAGAAAATCTGGTTTAGCAAGCTTCTGATCACAAATATTTGTTAAGATATAAAGTGGAAAGACATATTAGACTTCATCATGTCCTCAGGAATCTCAGCATCAGAACCTCTCTAATTATCCTACAAACTTTATTAGCCTTGCTGCTCACACCTCATCAATACTCTGGATACTCGCTGACGGGGAAAGCAGAAGAAAGTGCCACCGAATGTCTCCATTTAAGTATGTTTGTATGCATCTAAGAAAGCTATTTCTTCACCTACCTCCTACCCCCGGTATTTCTCTGGCCTTCGTCATCACAACCCTGCACAATGTACCCCCTCTTTGGCCTTTTCAACCTCCTTTTGTGTGTTGCTTGTAAGCAACGCAGTAGAATACCTCAAAGATATTTCAAAAAGAAATGAACTGATTCCACTTTGAAGTCAGATACCAGTAATACCTAGCACTTACACAGCATTTCAAATTTGTAAAATATCTTACTAATATCTCATTTGACCCTTATGACATCAGGAGGCAGGTGCTATTATCACCATTTTACAAATGAAGAAACTAAGACAGTTAGGTATCACAGTAAACAGGTCAGCGGATCTTCAGTCAGGAAGACCTGAGTTCAAATTTGGTCTCAGGCACTTGACTAGTTGTGTGATTTTAGGCAAGTCATTTCACATCTTCCTGCCTAAGTTTCTTCAATCATAAAATGGGGATAATGATAGCACCTACTTCCCAGGGTTGTTGTAAATATTAAATGACACAATATCTATAAAGAACTTAGCACTGTACTGGGCACATCATAGATACTTAATAAATGCTTGTTTCTTTCCCCTCCTTGCTTTTCTAAGGCAGAGAGAAGTTAAGTGATTTTATCCAGAGTTACATAACTAGGCTAACTAGATGTCTGAGGCTAGATCTGAAATGAGATTTTTGTCACTCCCATGGTCACTATTCTGTCACCATATCATCTAGCTACCCTATGGTGATGTTGCATTACCGATATGATCACATGACTGAAGGAGGATAATAAGAACAAGACAAAGGGGTTATAACCCTTAAGCATACAATGGTATCTTCACCTATCATGGCAACACAGAGGCTGAATTCTTATCTCTTACAAGCTTGCTAACTTTTAACACAGAACACAAAATGCAAAACAGACACACAGAGAACTCAATTTTCAACTTTTACATACAGATTTAAGTCTGATATACCCAAATAGTCCTGGGAGCATTCTCCCAGTTTTCTTCCCTTTTATAGCTACTTACCTTCTTGGACTGCTTCTATTCCATTATCTGTGGAGGTCACCCACACGCCCACAGTCACCTGAGAGTTTACTCAGAAAGTCCTTTATCATTGGCTTGACAGCAGTCCACACCAAAACCAAATTTAGGGGGGCTAATCTCTCGGGGTCTCCCTCGACCCAGCCAATAGACCCCAGACTCCTGAGAGCTTAACTCGACTTTATATGTGTACCTATCTTTCAGGCTGCAATGCTGGCCAGGAGGTCTCTACTATCTTCAGTCTTCAATTCTGCTTTCCACTGAGTACCTCTGTTGTTGTCAAAGAGGGAGGGAGACCCAGAGTCACAGACCATGGAGAAAACTGCTCTGTAGGTGCATGTCCCTGTCTGGGGTACACAGCCATCTTCTCCAAAGACCCCATCCCGGACGAGCCCCCAACCGTGTAGGATGTAAAAAGACCCCTACCCAAAAATGACTACTGAGAGAACACTCATGGAAAGCAGAATTATTTATTAGAATCTACAGAAGCGAACCATCCCATTTTGTGAGCCAAAGTTCACAGCAGGAGGGCCACTCCCTTGAGAGAGGGCAGAGTTTTAATGCATTTCAAACAAAGAACTCCAAAAATCCCACCCTCTATATGTTGTGATTGGTTACCTAAGTCTCTATTCCCCTATTTGGTCAGTGGAATGCAGTACATGAGGCGATGGATAGCTTCTTACTTGTAATCCCTTCTTTGGACAATAGAATGTAGGCCAGGCTTTAGCTAAAATCACATGACTCTGCAGAAGCCAAAACTGAGGCCTTAAGGCTTCAACTAATTTAGCTAGCAGTCTCTGATCAACATGTGTTTGATCTGCAAGTTTTTTACCATTTCCACACAAAAGTGATCAGTGACAGTTATGATTAACAAAAATATGACTATTTTATATACAAGCTAGCAGGTAAATATAGCCAGCTGGTGTCTCAAAAATAGCTTAATTGCTCAGATTAGTTTTAAATATTTTAAATAACTTCAAAATTGATTATTAACCTGTAAACCAAAATCCTTTCTACAAAGAACTCTACAGACTTCTCTTGAAAAGCTTTGAGGCAGACTATATATTTTTGGAGAGTTCTAAAGGTTAATATTTCCTGAGGGTTTCCCCAAATCACCTTGAAATTAATTGAATTTTACATATTGTTCCAACTTCTACTCTCAGTCCAGGCAATACAGCTCTAATCCCTCTTTACAATAAAGTCCTTTAAATACTTAAAAACTTTGATCAAGTCTCCTCCAAAATAAACATTTTCTGTTCCTTAAAGTCCTCACACTTATCTCCAGTTCCTTCACCCTTTCTGCTTTCTCTTCCAAGATAAACTCTACTTTGAAAACTTCCTTTTCAGAAAGTAGCATCCAAACAACCTCAATATAAAATTTCATATTTGGGTTGATTAGGCAGAGAATTATGTGAACACTTCGATAAAGGCAACCTAAGGCCACAATAAGATGACTCAGATTTAAGATCTGAACTGAACAGCTTTACTGGGCTCATTTCTCTATTTTCAGAGAATCAAAATGCAGTGGAGGTGAACTGGATGGAAATAATCTTGCAGAGTTACATGTTTCTGGATTAGTTTGTAGGGTTATCAGATAATTCAGAAGGAAAAATAAATTCTGCCCACCAGAAGAACAGGGAGTTCTTCATTTCAAGCAAGGGTAGAACTACAAAGGTGCTTCTGTTTCCACTAACACAACAGTGATGGAGGATTGAACATAATCTGCCCTATGATTTCCTCTCCCGATAGCCACATTACTGTGCAACTGAAAGTTACAGGAAAAGATGGTAAAATAAAGCCACAAGAATATATCATTTTTGTGGAACCAGAACTTGGTCTCAAAGTCAGGAAGACTAAGATTCAAATCCTTTCCTGGATCATAATCATGTTAGTTAAGTCACTTAATTTCTCAGTGCCTAGAAAAACTTTTTGAGATACAAAGTTCCAAAGGAGCTGCTTCTTACTAAGGTAGAGAAACTTGGACAAGTTTTACCTTGGGTTACCTACATAACATATAAATGCCTCCTTGCATATAGAGATGTATTCAGAAGACTGTTAGTGTGATAAAAATGGTAGCTTTCTTTTTATCTCTGTCTATAACATTTATTTCACTGAAAACACTAAGTGACTTAATGATGAGGTAGATATCATATTGGAATTGTAATCATGAAAGACCTGAATCCAATCCTAATTCTCAAACTTTTTGGTAATAGCACCATTAATTTTGGCAAGCATTAGTTTGTTCATCTCTCAAATGAAGCCAAGGTTAGAAATGCTATTGACCTCAAAGAATTGTAGTAAAGGTCCAAGAAGGTAGACCTTTTGTGGACTCCCACTCCTCCCTTTTCCTTTCACTACTGTCAAGACCAAATTCAGTCAATCTCTGAGGATGAAGGCTGAGTGATGACATTAGTCCCTATAACTTAAGGCACAGACTCCTTACTTGGGTAGGCAGGAGTTACTCCTGAGAGACTCAGTTCCTGTTCAGAGTACAGGTAGAATTGCCTTGGGGAAGACACCCCTTTTCTTGATCCCTTCCATAAGAGAACAGGGCAACCTAGCTCATGAAAAATTCTGATTGACTGGGATTCTCCCATCCACATGCCTTGAAGCTGCTAAGTCTCATGATCAAGCCATGTTCCCAGCAAGAGGAGCTAAAGACTTACTTTATCTCCCCAGTGAATGTCCAACAATCAGGACTGATTTTCTTTTGTCAGGGGAGTTCACTTACCAAGGGGCTTTAAGGCATTTCAGGGTCTGCTTTGATGTGTTTGGTTGGAACAGCAACCACTGGCCATTAATTTATTGGTTTCCCGCCAAGCCTAATTAGTTACTTGATTATTAATAACCTAGAAACTGAAGAAGTCAATTTGAGCTCTGGTAGGCCAGATGCTTTCTTGCTGCTATCTCATCAGTTCTTTGATTCAAGTCTCCATAGAGCCCGTGTAGCTGCCATTGGGGTAGTAGAAAAACGTCTGGCTTCAGACACTGAAAAGCAGAGAATTGACTCTGATTTATAAGAAACCAAGGCATTCTCCAATTGCTATGGTCAAAGGATATGAACAGACAATTTTCAGATGATGAAATTGAAACTATTTCCACTCATATGAAAGAGTGTTCCAAATCACTATTGATCAGAGAAATGCAAATTAAGACAACTCTTGAGATACCACTACACACCTGTCAGACTGGCTAAGATGACAGGAACAAATATTGATGAATGTTGGAGGGGATGTGGGAAAACTGGGACCCTGATGCATTGTTGGGGGAGCTATGAAAGAATCCAACCATTAAGGAGAGCAATCTGGAATTGTGCCCAAAAAGTTATCAAACTGTGCATACCCTTTCATGAGCTTATCTCCCAAGGAAATACTAAAGAAGGGAAAGTGACCTATATGTGCCACAGTGTTTGTGGCAGCCCTTTTTGTAGTGGCTAGAAAATGGAAAAATAATGGATGCCAATCAATTGAAGAATGGTTGGGTAAATTATGATATATGACTGTTAGGGAATATTATTGTTCTGTAAGAAATGACCAGCAGGATGAATACAGAGAGGCTTGGAGAGACTTATATCAACTGATGATGAGTGAAATGAGCATAACTAGGAGATCATTATACACTTCCACAACAATACTGTATGAGGATATATTCTGATGGAAGTGGATATCTTCAACATAGAAAAGATCTAATCCAGTTCCAATTGATCAATGATGGACAGAATCAGCTACACCCAGAGAAGGAACACTGGGAAATGAGTGTAAACTGTTTGCATTTTTTGTTTTTCTTCCCAGGTTATTTTTACCTTCCGAATCCAATTCTTCCTTTGCAACAACAACAAAAAAAGAAAAAGAAAAGAAAAGAAAAAGAAAATTCGGTTCTGCACATATATATTGTATCTAGGATATACTATAACATACTTAATATGTATGGGAATGCCTGCCATCTAGGGGAGGGGGTAGAGGGAAGGAGGGGAAAATTAAGAACAGAAGGGAGTACAAGGGATAATGTTGTAAAAAATTACCTATGCATATGTACCATCAAAAAATGTTCTAATTATAAAATTAATTTTAAACAATTTTTTAAAAAATAAAAATTAAAAAAAAAGGAATTAGTCAACTATTCTCTTGGCATTTCTACACTCAAAAAGTTTTTTTAAAATGTTTTCTGAAGAGTGAGTCTGGGCTAAGTTCAGAAGGTAGAAACTCTACTTCTGGTTGGAAGTTGGGCCTTGTAAATGTACCTTCTGAGAAATTAAAAATGCGTCTTATACTAGAACTTACTTTCTTCCTCCCCATTCATGAAACAGTATTATCAGAGCAGACCAGGGCTAATCAACACCTCACTAACCTTGCCCTCTCATATTAACTCAACTTATCCATGTCTCTATATAAATTAACTGAAACACTCCTCAGACACAGTTCACAAGTCTCTACACAATCCTTTCAGCTCTCTTTCCCCACCATCTCTCTTACACACAATTTGAATTCTTTTCCCCCAGAAGTCACTTCATTAATATAATTAATAAGATAATTTCAGGCCTCCTTACTTCCCCACTTCTAGACCAACCTCTCTCCCCTGTCAATAGTTCTGAGGCTTTTAGATCAGAGATAACACATAGGAAAGTTTCCCTTCTGAGTCCCATCATAATCCCAATATTCACAGCAGCACTTACAGGAGCTCCTGACACTAGAGTAGCTTCACAGAAGATCTAGAAATATTGGTCAATATTTGAGCAAATGGAAAAATAAGCAAAGTGGCCGGAAAATCTCTTGCCTTCCACATCCTTTTACTACCATTAGAATCCTTTTTTACTCAATTCAATTAACTACCTTCAATTTTGGCAGAAACTGCAAGATATTAAGAAACAAAGACAAGCAAAGTAGACTCTACCCTCAAAGACTTCCATTTGTGAAAGAAAGGTAGGGTGAAGGAAAGGAAACCAGAAATTCCCAAATAAGTTTTAACACCCCCTAAGACTTCTTCTGGTAATTGTAATATAAAAAAGTAAATTCAATTAAAGTGCCTGATATGCTGAACTGTTTGTAAAAATACATTCTGTACACAAATAAGGCTAGAAAAATTGCACATGTTTTACCTATGTTAGATTGCTTACAATCAAGGGGATGGGGGAGTAGAGGAAGGATTACAAAGATGAATATTTAAAATTGTCTTTGCATGTATTTTTTTGCATGAAAAAAACATCTTTTTAATAAGACTGGAACAAAAATATACATTGCATTACTTAAGAAACAAGTCTGTTTTTCTGATTATTTCCTGAAGTTGCATTTTAGACGTTTTTAATCCTCAAGTTGCTTGTGGAGAGGATGGAATTGGAGGGAAGGAGATACTTTGCAGAGAAACAGAAGTCACTGAAAATAAAAGAGGTCAAGGAAATGGTTGTATACTTCAACAACAATACTTCAACAACAATTGATGATCAATTCTGGTGGATGTGGACATTTTCAACAGTGAGATGAACCAAATCAGTTCCAATAGAGCAGTAATAAATTGAAGCAGCTACACCCAGCAAAACAACTCTAGGAGATGATTATGAACCACCACATAGAATTCCCAATCCCTCTAATTTTGTTTGCCTGCATTTTGGATTTCCTTCACAGGCTAATTATACACTATTTCAAAGTCTGATTCTTTTTGTACAGCAAAACAACCGTTTGGACATGGATACATATATTGTATTTAATTTATACTCTAACATATTTAACATGTATTTGTCAACCTGACATCTGGGGGGGGGGGAAGGAAGGGAAAAATTAGAACAAAAATTTGGGCAAATATCACTGCTGTAAAATTATCCGTGTATATATTTGGTTAATAAAAACTATTAAAATATAAAAAAATAAAAATGAAATAAAAGAAATCACAAGGGCCCCACTGTGGTGGTGGCTTTCCTCTTAAAGCAGAATGACCATGTTGGATGTGCTCTTGGATATGTTCTCATGGGCATGGTCTTCATGTGTGGGTGGGACTAAATGACTAGAGAGATAGATAGCCTTCAGATCAAAAATTCTGTGACTTTCCATAAGTAGACTGAAAGGGAAAGGGGCAAAGAATTGTTGATCAGTCTTGGGAACTGATTGGGTGGGGAAGGGAAAAGGAAAGAATCTGGCTACAGAATGTTCTGTCTCCTGAAAGTGTATGTACAAATCAGATTTGAAAATCATTGAGCTAAACCTCCATGTTTTCATAGCATTCCTCGTTGCAGACACAGGAGCCCTCTCAGCTTGGTGAAAACCTAAAAGGGCCAATCAGAGGTGTGAACTCAAGGGGTGGGGGGAAGGGTGCTGAAACCAGGAAGAGTTGACAGGTTGAGCTGCAGGATTGCAGGCCAGGGGATTCACACCTCTGGGAGGCTCCAGGAGGGCTGGGCTACCTCCTATAAAAGGAGAGCATTCTTCTGCTCAGAAGCATTGCCTTGACTGCCAGTGAAGTGTCTTCATCTCAGCTGCTGAAGAAGAGAAGTAACTGGAGAGAGAAGAATGGATGCTGCTGCAGAAATGCTGCAGAAAGTGCAGACTGATATCACCTGCAGCATCTGTAGGAGCTACTTCTCTGAGCCAGTCACCCTCCATTGTGGGCACAGCTTTTGCAGAGAATGTCTCTCCTCCTGCTGGAGGGCAGCAACCCTGGCTTTCTCTTGTCCTGAATGCAGGCAAGTGCCCCAGATCAGAGCAGTGCCCCCAGTCAATGAGCGCCTAGCACAGCTGACTGACCTGGTTAAAAGGTTCAGCTCCCAGGTTTTGCAGAGTACTAATGGAGAGAGCCAGTGTGCCCTTCATGGGAAAGTCTTCAAGCTGTTTTGCGAACACGACCAGACACCATTGTGTGTGACATGCTGTGAAACCCCAGAGCATGAGGCTCATGGGATCTCTCCTGTAGGAGAGGCTGCTCCCAAGTGCAGGAAACAGCTCGAGGACATGCAGAGAAATTTGGGGAAGCATTTTAAAGAAGCTCAGAGCCTTCTAGCTCAGCAGAGGCCTGTGAATTGGAAAAGAATGATCACAGGAGAATACCTCAAACTGCACCGCTTATTGATAGAGGAAGAATTCCGATGTCTTCAAAGGATAAGGCAAGAGCAAATGGCAAGGCAGGACAGACTCACCCAGAATATACAAACCCTTCAGAAGCTCAAGCTACAACTGCAGGAAACAAGCTACCAACCCGACCTGGATCTGCTACAGGATGCCAAGCAGTTCCTGGAAAGGAGTGAGACAGAGCTGTCCCAGAGGGCCAACACTCTCATCCCAGAGCTGAGAGAGTATCCCATCCCTGGCCTGATAGAGATGCTCAATCGATTCAGAGTGGACATCAGGATGGTCCCCACATCAGTCACTTCCTGTGTGAGTATTTCTGAGGACAGGAAGAGTGTGAAGGCTACAGAAGACTGGAAGGTGTCCCAGCCTCTTGAAGACTCAAAATGCTATGCTGTCTTTGCTAAGCCAGCCTTCAGATCAGGCATTCACTACTGGGAGGTGGATGTGAGTCAGGTACCTCAGTGGGCACTGGGCATCTACACCACCTACTTGAGGAGAAAAAGGCCCAGAGGTGTGGAATCCTATGACTTTGCCTTCTTGCTTCGATGTATTAAGAAGAGAGATAATTACTTTGTAGGATCCTATCCTGGATCACTGAAGCATCGGTTGAAAGGCCCGATACTCAGGGTTGGGGTCTACCTGCAATATAGCCCTGGAACTCTTGTTTTTTACAATGTTCTCCGGCGCTCTCTTATTTATAAGTTCCACCCCATTTCTTTCACAGCGCCCGTCACACCCGTCTTTTGTCCCGGCCCCCCACTTCCAGGAACTGAGCCTGGGCCCATGACTCTCTGTCCAATGGACTCCCATCTTTGTGCTTGTTGCTTTTCACCTCAATGAGCGTTTCCCCAGAGAACACTTCTCAAGCCACCAGCAGGCTCCCGGATTGTGGTCACTCCATTCCCAGCCTTCCTCCTTGAGAAGGAGGATCGCCTGTTTCATGATGTAGAGTCTCCCTGCTCACCAAGTGGAGATTTCCCTTCCACCCCTCCTCTGAGAGAATTAGGAGCTCCTATCTCATGATGGGGAAACCCTCTTCATCCAATGGAGATTTGTCTTCCACCCAGAAAACGGAAGTGTATCACTCACAAACGTCTGTACTCTCTTCTCTTCAGTGGATCCTGTCTGTTTATGAATTTTCACATTTCTGTTTCAGTCGTTAAAAACAAATTAAAAAAAAAAAAAAAAAAAAAAACCTCATTTGAATGCTGTTGTTTCTGTACCCTTACTTGAGAAATAAGTCTTGGATTCAGAAAGGGGGGATGTTAAAAGTCGGCCTTATCACACATCTGGACAAGTGCACACGTCTCATTATAGAGTAGGTACATTCCCTGCAGTTTTAATGGACTGGGGGAGGGGCGGGATCTGGAGAGTGTGGGAGGAGGTAGGGAGGAGCTTACCCAAGAACAGATTTGCAAAGCTTTTTCTCACAGGTCTTCATTCCTGCTTTCTTTATCTTTATTCTCTTCTTTCTCCTTCCTGGAGTCCTTGTGACTGTATCTTTATCTACCGGTAGGTAAAGAATTAAAATGTAGCTCTTATTTACTGGGGCACCGAGACTACAAATTCTCCGGCTTCTAGAGTGTCGCCGGAAGTGAGGCGGGGCCCGGAGATAGGACAGGAGTGAGGAGACACACTTCCTCTCCAGGCTTACCTATAGAGACAGCTTTGAACTTTCCCGGAAGTTGAAAGGGGGTGTGGGAGAATCTCCTCTCTTGCTGTGTGTCCTTCAAAATGCCTCCCGCGTTTTCCTCACAGATCCCCGCTTTTGACTAGGGGTGAAGGGAGGGCTGGGATTGTTTAAAAGGACGTGGGTTAGAGTCGCCTTCTATTGGACAATATCAGTTATATTTACTGGGCTCTTTTTCTAGCTTTGGCTCAGATTTGTAATTATGTCCTGGGGAGTCCCTGAAAAAAATTACTGAGATCAAACCTATTTTCTTAATACTAAAATTTAATTTCTATCACGGGAAATATGGTCATAACACCCAGGAAAAAACAAACAAACAAACCTCCCTGACTCATGTTCAGTTTTTACAGTGTAAGGGGATAATAAAAGTTTGAGAACTTTTGGGAGAACAAGATGAAAATGATGAGTTTGGGGAACAGCAAACAGGCTTTCTAGATGAAATATTGAGGACCTGAAGGGATATAGTGAAAAGTGAAATAATATGAAACAGAAGCTGAAAGGCAGATTGATGTTTTAAATTACAAACTGAATTTTTAAAATTTTATCTCAGAAGCCCAAAAATATTTTTTAAAAATCAAAATCTAGCCTTTATTAACTACTTAAAGCCCTTAACCATCAATTTCCTACTTTACAACTTTTATTTCATATTACTACCTTCACAAAAGCTGTTCCAGTATGTCTGATTTCTATTAGTTGCTGCCTGTACCCTAGTCTAATGATGAATATTCCAACACCCACTTTTGTACTTACTGCAGGTCCTCCATGTTGAAGTTCTCTGTCTCTATTTCTGTTTCTCTGTTTCTCTGGCTCTGGCTCTGGCTCTCTCTCTCTGCTCCACCCCAACCCCCCACCCCCACCCCATTTTATTTTTTATTTTCCCCAGTTCCATTTTAAAATGTTTTTGACTGCATGTACATTCATTTGTTTTTACAAATTTCCTTATGAATCATATTGGGAGGGAAAATCAGAATAAAAGGGGAAAACAGAGAGGAAAAAATAAAACAAGAAAAGGAAACAAAAATAACATGTGCTGATTTACATGGTTTCCATAGTTCTCTCTTTGAATGAAGATGGCATTTTCCATCCAAAGTTTATTGGAATTGCCTTGGATCACTGAAGCGCTGAGAAGAACCAAGTCTCTCCTAGTTCAACATAGCACAAAGTTGTTGTGTATAATGTTTTCCTGATTCTGCTTGCTTTGCTCAGCATCAGTCCATGTAAATCTTTCCAGGCCTTTCTAAAATCAGCCTGTACATCAGTTTTTATAGAACATTAATTTCCCATTACTTCCTTATACCCTAAGTTATTAAGCCATTCTCCAAAGGATGGGCTTCTGCTCATTTTCCAGTTGTTTGCCACCAAAAAAAAAAAAAAAAAAAGAGCTACAAACATTTTTGCACATGTGAAGGAATATTCCCTATTCCTGAGTAAGTTCACTCTATCCTTTAGTTGACTTCTCAAGGAAAGTTCACTTTGACTTCTCAAGGACTGCATCATGTATGCTTTGACTGCTTATCTATGTTGCAGGAACTAGCCCCTCCTGAAACTCAAGGACAGTACTTGGGAGAAATGGCTAATTTCCCATGTAAGTCATTTATAAATTACAACTTTGCAGCCCCTCATGGTTATCTCCTTGTTGAGCTAACACATCTGTATTTCCATGGCCAATAGCCAAGTAGATGGGCCAAAGCCCAAAGCCCCTGGCCCATCTGTAGCCCAAATTCTTGGCCCAAAGCCTTCTTTGTCTGTAACCCCATAAAAGCCCCTGCTCTGAAATGGCTCATTGGAGCCTCATCCATGGAGAGGACGCTCTGCCTGGAATTGTTCCCGGTTCGGGACTCATAGGCTGAACATGGGATTCCCCATCCACAATGAATCAGAGTCAGTGCTCCCCTGAATTGGTGATGTTTTCTCTCTCTTTTTCATCTATTCTGATTATTGCATTAATAATTGTATGTTTAGTTATTATGCTTATATGCTTGTCTTGTTATTGCAAAAGGTCTATTCTTTGCTGCTTTTAGATATTATTAAAGTTCTTTTATATTTGGCTTCTAAAACACATGCGTCATTTGTGATAGCTAATTCGAACTTTAAAATCTTACAACATATTGCTCCTTTTGCCTCTTTTATGATTTCTTTGGGATACAGACCCAGTAGGGGCACTGCTGGATCAGAGAGGGTATGTACAGTTTTATAGCTCTTTAGGAATAATTCCAAATTGCTCTTCAGGATGGTTGAACCATTTAACAACTCCATCAACAAGGCGTTAGTGTCCCAGTTTTCCCATATCCTCTCCAACATTTATCAGTATCTTTTCCTGTCGTCTTAGCCAATCTAATTGGAATGAAATGGTACCACAGAGCTGTTTTAATTTGCATTCATCTAATCAATAGTGACTTAGAACATTTTTTCATATGATAGCTTTAATTTCTTCATCTGAAAATTGTCTATTCATATGCTTTGACCATTTATCGATTGTCTCCCCCTTTATCTCATTGTCTTGGTACTCCTAACACTTTTCAAAACTCAATTCAAAGTCATTTCCAATATCCCTAGATATTAGTTCGTTCCTCCTCTTGAAAGTCCTTTGCATATGCTTCATATTTATGCTCATTGTTGATTATGAAAAAGATCTCACTTGGTAGGATGAACTCCCAAATGAAAGAATATTTTCCAACAAGTACTTCCCATTCACACATCAAAATCATTCAACACAGAAAGAAAATCTGGTTTAGCAAGCTTCTGATCACAAATATTTGTTAAGATATAAAGTGGAAAGACATATTAGACTTCATCATGTCCTCAGGAATCTCAGCATCAGAACCTCTCTAATTATCCTACAAACTTTATTAGCCTTGCTGCTCACACCTCATCAATACTCTGGATACTCGCTGACGGGAAAGCAGAAGAAAGTGCCACCGAATGTCTCCATTTAAGTATGTTTGTATGCATCTAAGAAAGCTATTTCTTCACCTACCTCCTACCCCCGGTATTTCTCTGGCCTTCGTCATCACAACCCTGCACAATGTACCCCCTCTTTGGCCTTTTCAACCTCCTTTTGTGTGTTGCTTGTAAGCAACGCAGTAGAATACCTCAAAGATATTTCAAAAAGAAATGAACTGATTCCACTTTGAAGTCAGATACCAGTAATACCTAGCACTTACACAGCATTTCAAATTTGTAAAATATCTTACTAATATCTCATTTGACCCTTATGACATCAGGAGGCAGGTGCTATTATCACCATTTTACAAATGAAGAAACTAAGACAGTTAGGTATCACAGTAAACAGGTCAGCGGATCTTCAGTCAGGAAGACCTGAGTTCAAATTTGGTCTCAGGCACTTGACTAGTTGTGTGATTTTAGGCAAGTCATTTCACATCTTCCTGCCTAAGTTTCTTCAATCATAAAATGGGGATAATGATAGCACCTACTTCCCAGGGTTGTTGTAAATATTAAATGACACAATATCTATAAAGAACTTAGCACTGTACTGGGCACATCATAGATACTTAATAAATGCTTGTTTCTTTCCCCTCCTTGCTTTTCTAAGGCAGAGAGAAGTTAAGTGATTTTATCCAGAGTTACATAACTAGGCTAACTAGATGTCTGAGGCTAGATCTGAAATGAGATTTTTGTCACTCCCATGGTCACTATTCTGTCACCATATCATCTAGCTACCCTATGGTGATGTTGCATTACCGATATGATCACATGACTGAAGGAGGATAATAAGAACAAGACAAAGGGGTTATAACCCTTAAGCATACAATGGTATCTTCACCTATCATGGCAACACAGAGGCTGAATTCTTATCTCTTACAAGCTTGCTAACTTTTAACACAGAACACAAAATGCAAAACAGACACACAGAGAACTCAATTTTCAACTTTTACATACAGATTTAAGTCTGATATACCCAAATAGTCCTGGGAGCATTCTCCCAGTTTTCTTCCCTTTTATAGCTACTTACCTTCTTGGACTGCTTCTATTCCATTATCTGTGGAGGTCACCCACACGCCCACAGTCACCTGAGAGTTTACTCAGAAAGTCCTTTATCATTGGCTTGACAGCAGTCCACACCAAAACCAAATTTAGGGGGGCTAATCTCTCGGGGTCTCCCTCGACCCAGCCAATAGACCCCAGACTCCTGAGAGCTTAACTCGACTTTATATGTGTACCTATCTTTCAGGCTGCAATGCTGGCCAGGAGGTCTCTACTATCTTCAGTCTTCAATTCTGCTTTCCACTGAGTACCTCTGTTGTTGTCAAAGAGGGAGGGAGACCCAGAGTCACAGACCATGGAGAAAACTGCTCTGTAGGTGCATGTCCCTGTCTGGGGTACACAGCCATCTTCTCCAAAGACCCCATCCCGGACGAGCCCCCAACCGTGTAGGATGTAAAAAGACCCCTACCCAAAAATGACTACTGAGAGAACACTCATGGAAAGCAGAATTATTTATTAGAATCTACAGAAGCGAACCATCCCATTTTGTGAGCCAAAGTTCACAGCAGGAGGGCCACTCCCTTGAGAGAGGGCAGAGTTTTAATGCATTTCAAACAAAGAACTCCAAAAATCCCACCCTCTATATGTTGTGATTGGTTACCTAAGTCTCTATTCCCCTATTTGGTCAGTGGAATGCAGTACATGAGGCGATGGATAGCTTCTTACTTGTAATCCCTTCTTTGGACAATAGAATGTAGGCCAGGCTTTAGCTAAAATCACATGACTCTGCAGAAGCCAAAACTGAGGCCTTAAGGCTTCAACTAATTTAGCTAGCAGTCTCTGATCAACATGTGTTTGATCTGCAAGTTTTTTACCATTTCCACACAAAAGTGATCAGTGACAGTTATGATTAACAAAAATATGACTATTTTATATACAAGCTAGCAGGTAAATATAGCCAGCTGGTGTCTCAAAAATAGCTTAATTGCTCAGATTAGTTTTAAATATTTTAAATAACTTCAAAATTGATTATTAACCTGTAAACCAAAATCCTTTCTACAAAGAACTCTACAGACTTCTCTTGAAAAGCTTTGAGGCAGACTATATATTTTTGGAGAGTTCTAAAGGTTAATATTTCCTGAGGGTTTCCCCAAATCACCTTGAAATTAATTGAATTTTACATATTGTTCCAACTTCTACTCTCACTCCAGGCAATACAGCTCTAATCCCTCTTTACAATAAAGTCCTTTAAATACTTAAAAACTTTGATCAAGTCTCCTCCAAAATAAACATTTTCTGTTCCTTAAAGTCCTCACACTTATCTCCAGTTCCTTCACCCTTTCTGCTTTCTCTTCCAAGATAAACTCTACTTTGAAAACTTCCTTTTCAGAAAGTAGCATCCAAACAACCTCAATATAAAATTTCATATTTGGGTTGATTAGGCAGAGAATTGTGTGAACACTTCGATAAAGGCAACCTAAGGCCACAATAAGATGACTCAGATTTAAGATCTGAACTGAACAGCTTTACTGGGCTCATTTCTCTATTTTCAGAGAATCAAAATGCAGTGGAGGTGAACTGGATGGAAATAATCTTGCAGAGTTACATGTTTCTGGATTAGTTTGTAGGGTTATCAGATAATTCAGAAGGAAAAATAAATTCTGCCCACCAGAAGAACAGGGAGTTCTTCATTTCAAGCAAGGGTAGAACTACAAAGGTGCTTCTGTTTCCACTAACACAACAGTGATGGAGGATTGAACATAATCTGCCCTATGATTTCCTCTCCCGATAGCCACATTACTGTGCAACTGAAAGTTACAGGAAAAGATGGTAAAATAAAGCCGCAAGAATATATCATTTTTGTGGAACCAGAACTTGGTCTCAAAGTCAGGAAGACTAAGATTCAAATCCTTTCCTGGATCATAATCATGTTACTTAAGTCACTTAATTTCTCAGTGCCTAGAAAAACTTTTTGAGATACAAAGTTCCAAAGGAGCTGCTTCTTACTAAGGTAGAGAAACTTGGACAAGTTTTACCTTGGGTTACCTACATAACATATAAATGCCTCCTTGCATATAGAGATGTATTCAGAAAAGACTGTTAGTGTGATAAAAAATGGTAGCTTTCTTTTTATCTCTGTCTATAACATTTATTTCACTGAAAACACTAAGTGACTTAATGATGAGGTAGATATCATATTGGAATTGTAATCATGAAAGACCTGAATCCAATCCTAATTCTCAAACTTTTTAGTAATAGCACCATTAATTTTGGCAAGCATTAGTTTGTTCATCTCTCAAATGAAGCCAAGGTTAGAAATGCTATTGACCTCAAAGAATTGTAGTAAAGGTCCAAGAAGGTAGACCTTTTGTGCACTCCCACTCCTCCCTTTTCCTTTCACTACTGTCAAGACCAAATTCAGTCAATCTCTGAGGATGAAGGCTGAGTGATGACATTAGTCCCTATAACTTAAGGCACAGACTCCTTACTTGGGTAGGCAGGAGTTACTCCTGAGAGACTCAGTTCCTGTTCAGAGTACAGGTAGAATTGCCTTGGGGAAGACACCCCTTTTCTTGATCCCTTCCATAAGAGAACAGGGCAACCTAGCTCATGAAAAATTCTGATTGACTGGGATTCTCCCATCCACATGCCTTGAAGCTGCTAAGTCTCATGATCAAGCCATGTTCCCAGCAAGAGGAGCTAAAGACTTACTTTATCTCCCCAGTGAATGTCCAACAATCAGGACTGATTTTCTTTTGTCAGGGGAGTTCACTTACCAAGGGGCTTTAAGGCATTTCAGGGTCTGCTTTGATGTGTTTGGTTGGAACAGCAACCACTGGCCATTAATTTATTGGTTTCCCGCCAAGCCTAATTAGTTACTTGATTATTAATAACCTAGAAACTGAAGAAGTCAATTTGAGCTCTGGTAGGCCAGATGCTTTCTTGCTGCTATCTCATCAGTTCTTTGATTCAAGTCTCCATAGAGCCCGTGTAGCTGCCATTGGGGTAGTAGAAAAACGTCTGGCTTCAGACACTGAAAAGCAGAGAATTGACTCTGATTTATAAGAAACCAAGGCATTCTCCAATTGCTATGGTCAAAGGATATGAACAGACAATTTTCAGATGATGAAATTGAAACTATTTCCACTCATATGAAAGAGTGTTCCAAATCACTATTGATCAGAGAAATGCAAATTAAGACAACTCTTGAGATACCACTACACACCTGTCAGACTGGCTAAGATGACAGGAACAAATATTGATGAATGTTGGAGGGGATGTGGGAAAACTGGGACCCTGATGCATTGTTGGGGGAGCTATGAAAGAATCCAACCATTAAGGAGAGCAATCTGGAATTGTGCCCAAAAAGTTATCAAACTGTGCATACCCTTTCATGAGCTTATCTCCCAAGGAAATACTAAAGAAGGGAAAGTGACCTATATGTGCCACAGTGTTTGTGGCAGCCCTTTTTGTAGTGGCTAGAAAATGGAAAAAGAATGGATGCCCATCAATTGAAGAATGGTTGGGTAAATTATGGTATATGACTGTTAGGGAATATTATTGTTCTGTAAGAAATGACCAGCAGGATGAATACAGAGAGGCTTGGAGAGACTTATATCAACTGATGATGAGTGAAATGAGCAGAACTAGGAGATCATTATACACTTCCACAACAATACTGTATGAGGATATATTCTGATGGAAGTGGATATCTTCAACATAGAAAAGATCTAATCCAGTTCCAATTGATCAATGATGGACAGAATCAGCTACACCCAGAGAAGGAACACTGGGAAATGAGTGTAAACTGTTTGCATTTTTTGTTTTTCTTCCCAGGTTATTTTTACCTTCCGAATCCAATTCTTCCTTTGCAACAACAACAAAAAAAGAAAAAGAAAAGAAAAGAAAAAGAAAATTCGGTTCTGCACATATATATTGTATCTAGGATATACTATAACATACTTAATATGTATGGGAATGCCTGCCATCTAGGGGAGGGGGTAGAGGGAAGGAGGGGAAAATTAAGAACAGAAGGGAGTACAAGGGATAATGTTGTAAAAAATTACCTATGCATATGTACCATCAAAAAATGTTCTAATTATAAAATTAATTTTAAACAATTTTTTAAAAAATAAAAATTAAAAAAAAAGGAATTAGTCAACTATTCTCTTGGCATTTCTACACTCAAAAAGTTTTTTTAAAATGTTTTCTGAAGAGTGAGTCTGGGCTAAGTTCAGAAGGTAGAAACTCTACTTCTGGTTGGAAGTTGGGCCTTGTAAATGTACCTTCTGAGAAATTAAAAATGCGTCTTATACTAGAACTTACTTTCTTCCTCCCCATTCATGAAACAGTATTATCAGAGCAGACCAGGGCTAATCAACACCTCACTAACCTTGCCCTCTCATATTAACTCAACTTATCCATGTCTCTATATAAATTAACTGAAACACTCCTCAGACACAGTTCACAAGTCTCTACACAATCCTTTCAGTTCTCTTTCCCCACCATCTCTCTTACACACAATTTGAATTCTTTTCCCCCAGAAGTCACTTCATTAATATAATTAATAAGATAATTTCAGGCCTCCTTACTTCCCCACTTCTAGACCAACCTCTCTCCCCTGTCAATAGTTCTGAGGCTTTTAGATCAGAGATAACACATAGGAAAGTTTCCCTTCTGAGTCCCATCATAATCCCAATATTCACAGCAGCACTTACAGGAGCTCCTGACACTAGAGTAGCTTCACAGAAGATCTAGAAATATTGGTCAATATTTGAGCAAATGGAAAAATAAGCAAAGTGGCCGGAAAATCTCTTGCCTTCCACATCCTTTTACTACCATTAGAATCCTTTTTTACTCAATTCAATTAACTACCTTCAATTTTGGCAGAAACTGCAAGATATTAAGAAACAAAGACAAGCAAAGTAGACTCTACCCTCAAAGACTTCCATTTGTGAAAGAAAGGTAGGGTGAAGGAAAGGAAACCAGAAATTCCCAAATAAGTTTTAACACCCCCTAAGACTTCTTCTGGTAATTGTAATATAAAAAAGTAAATTCAATTAAAGTGCCTGATATGCTGAACTGTTTGTAAAAATACATTCTGTACACAAATAAGGCTAGAAAAATTGCACATGTTTTACCTATGTTAGATTGCTTACAATCAAGGGGATGGGGGAGTAGAGGAAGGATTACAAAGATGAATATTTAAAATTGTCTTTGCATGTATTTTTTGCATGAAAAAAACATCTTTTTAATAAGACTGGAACAAAAATATACATTGCATTACTTAAGAAACAAGTCTGTTTTTCTGATTATTTCCTGAAGTTGCATTTTAGACGTTTTTAATCCTCAAGTTGCTTGTGGAGAGGATGGAATTGGAGGGAAGGAGATACTTTGCAGAGAAACAGAAGTCACTGAAAATAAAAGAGGTCAAGGAAATGGTTGTATACTTCAACAACAATACTTCAACAACAATTGATGATCAATTCTGGTGGATGTGGACATTTTCAACAGTGAGATGAACCAAATCAGTTCCAATAGAGCAGTAATAAATTGAAGCAGCTACACCCAGCAAAACAACTCTAGGAGATGATTATGAACCACCACATAGAATTCCCAATCCCTCTAATTTTGTTTGCCTGCATTTTGGATTTCCTTCACAGGCTAATTATACACTATTTCAAAGTCTGATTCTTTTTGTACAGCAAAACAACCGTTTGGACATGGATACATATATTGTATTTAATTTATACTCTAACATATTTAACATGTATTTGTCAACCTGACATCTGGGGGGGGGGGGAAGGAAGGGAAAAATTAGAACAAAAATTTGGGCAAATATCACTGCTGTAAAATTATCCGTGTATATATTTGGTTAATAAAAACTATTAAAATATAAAAAAATAAAAATGAAATAAAAGAAATCACAAGGGCCCCACTGTGGTGGTGGCTTTCCTCTTAAAGCAGAATGACCATGTTGGATGTGCTCTTGGATATGTTCTCATGGGCATGGTCTTCATGTGTGGGTGGGACTAAATGACTAGAGAGATAGATAGCCTTCAGATCAAAAATTCTGTGACTTTCCATAAGTAGACTGAAAGGGAAAGGGGCAAAGAATTGTTGATCAGTCTTGGGAACTGATTGGGTGGGGAAGGGAAAAGGAAAGAATCTGGCTACAGAATGTTCTGTCTCCTGAAAGTGTATGTACAAATCAGATTTGAAAATCATTGAGCTAAACCTCCATGTTTTCATAGCATTCCTCGTTGCAGACACAGGAGCCCTCTCAGCTTGGTGAAAACCTAAAAGGGCCAATCAGAGGTGTGAACTCAAGGGGTGGGGGGAAGGGTGCTGAAACCAGGAAGAGTTGACAGGTTGAGCTGCAGGATTGCAGGCCAGGGGATTCACACCTCTGGGAGGCTCCAGGAGGGCTGGGCTACCTCCTATAAAAGGAGAGCATTCTTCTGCTCAGAAGCATTGCCTTGACTGCCAGTGAAGTGTCTTCATCTCAGCTGCTGAAGAAGAGAAGTAACTGGAGAGAGAAGAATGGATGCTGCTGCAGAAATGCTGCAGAAAGTGCAGACTGATATCACCTGCAGCATCTGTAGGAGCTACTTCTCTGAGCCAGTCACCCTCCATTGTGGGCACAGCTTTTGCAGAGAATGTCTCTCCTCCTGCTGGAGGGCAGCAACCCTGGCTTTCTCTTGTCCTGAATGCAGGCAAGTGCCCCAGATCAGAGCAGTGCCCCCAGTCAATGAGCGCCTAGCACAGCTGACTGACCTGGTTAAAAGGTTCAGCTCCCAGGTTTTGCAGAGTACTAATGGAGAGAGCCAGTGTGCCCTTCATGGGAAAGTCTTCAAGCTGTTTTGCGAACACGACCAGACACCATTGTGTGTGACATGCTGTGAAACCCCAGAGCATGAGGCTCATGGGATCTCTCCTGTAGGAGAGGCTGCTCCCAAGTGCAGGAAACAGCTCGAGGACATGCAGAGAAATTTGGGGAAGCATTTTAAAGAAGCTCAGAGCCTTCTAGCTCAGCAGAGGCCTGTGAATTGGAAAAGAATGATCACAGGAGAATACCTCAAACTGCACCGCTTATTGATAGAGGAAGAATTCCGATGTCTTCAAAGGATAAGGCAAGAGCAAATGGCAAGGCAGGACAGACTCACCCAGAATATACAAACCCTTCAGAAGCTCAAGCTACAACTGCAGGAAACAAGCTACCAACCCGACCTGGATCTGCTACAGGATGCCAAGCAGTTCCTGGAAAGGAGTGAGACAGAGCTGTCCCAGAGGGCCAACACTCTCATCCCAGAGCTGAGAGAGTATCCCATCCCTGGCCTGATAGAGATGCTCAATCGATTCAGAGTGGACATCAGGATGGTCCCCACATCAGTCACTTCCTGTGTGAGTATTTCTGAGGACAGGAAGAGTGTGAAGGCTACAGAAGACTGGAAGGTGTCCCAGCCTCTTGAAGACTCAAAATGCTATGCTGTCTTTGCTAAGCCAGCCTTCAGATCAGGCATTCACTACTGGGAGGTGGATGTGAGTCAGGTACCTCAGTGGGCACTGGGCATCTACACCACCTACTTGAGGAGAAAAAGGCCCAGAGGTGTGGAATCCTATGACTTTGCCTTCTTGCTTCGATGTATTAAGAAGAGAGATAATTACTTTGTAGGATCCTATCCTGGATCACTGAAGCATCGGTTGAAAGGCCCGATACTCAGGGTTGGGGTCTACCTGCAATATAGCCCTGGAACTCTTGTTTTTTACAATGTTCTCCGGCGCTCTCTTATTTATAAGTTCCACCCCATTTCTTTCACAGCGCCCGTCACACCCGTCTTTTGTCCCGGCCCCCCACTTCCAGGAACTGAGCCTGGGCCCATGACTCTCTGTCCAATGGACTCCCATCTTTGTGCTTGTTGCTTTTCACCTCAATGAGCGTTTCCCCAGAGAACACTTCTCAAGCCACCAGCAGGCTCCCGGATTGTGGTCACTCCATTCCCAGCCTTCCTCCTTGAGAAGGAGGATCGCCTGTTTCATGATGTAGAGTCTCCCTGCTCACCAAGTGGAGATTTCCCTTCCACCCCTCCTCTGAGAGAATTAGGAGCTCCTATCTCATGATGGGGAAACCCTCTTCATCCAATGGAGATTTGTCTTCCACCCAGAAAACGGAAGTGTATCACTCACAAACGTCTGTACTCTCTTCTCTTCAGTGGATCCTGTCTGTTTATGAATTTTCACATTTCTGTTTCAGTCGTTAAAAACAAATTAAAAAAAAAAAAAAAAAAAAAAAACCTCATTTGAATGCTGTTGTTTCTGTACCCTTACTTGAGAAATAAGTCTTGGATTCAGAAAGGGGGGATGTTAAAAGTCGGCCTTATCACACATCTGGACAAGTGCACACGTCTCATTATAGAGTAGGTACATTCCCTGCAGTTTTAATGGACTGGGGGAGGGGCGGGATCTGGAGAGTGTGGGAGGAGGTAGGGAGGAGCTTACCCAAGAACAGATTTGCAAAGCTTTTTCTCACAGGTCTTCATTCCTGCTTTCTTTATCTTTATTCTCTTCTTTCTCCTTCCTGGAGTCCTTGTGACTGTATCTTTATCTACCGGTAGGTAAAGAATTAAAATGTAGCTCTTATTTACTGGGGCACCGAGACTACAAATTCTCCGGCTTCTAGAGTGTCGCCGGAAGTGAGGCGGGGCCCGGAGATAGGACAGGAGTGAGGAGACACACTTCCTCTCCAGGCTTACCTATAGAGACAGCTTTGAACTTTCCCGGAAGTTGAAAGGGGGTGTGGGAGAATCTCCTCTCTTGCTGTGTGTCCTTCAAAATGCCTCCCGCGTTTTCCTCACAGATCCCCGCTTTTGACTAGGGGTGAAGGGAGGGCTGGGATTGTTTAAAAGGACGTGGGTTAGAGTCGCCTTCTATTGGACAATATCAGTTATATTTACTGGGCTCTTTTTCTAGCTTTGGCTCAGATTTGTAATTATGTCCTGGGGAGTCCCTGAAAAAAATTACTGAGATCAAACCTATTTTCTTAATACTAAAATTTAATTTCTATCACGGGAAATATGGTCATAACACCCAGGAAAAAACAAACAAACAAACCTCCCTGACTCATGTTCAGTTTTTACAGTGTAAGGGGATAATAAAAGTTTGAGAACTTTTGGGAGAACAAGATGAAAATGATGAGTTTGGGGAACAGCAAACAGGCTTTCTAGATGAAATATTGAGGACCTGAAGGGATATAGTGAAAAGTGAAATAATATGAAACAGAAGCTGAAAGGCAGATTGATGTTTTAAATTACAAACTGAATTTTTAAAATTTTATCTCAGAAGCCCAAAAATATTTTTTAAAAATCAAAATCTAGCCTTTATTAACTACTTAAAGCCCTTAACCATCAATTTCCTACTTTACAACTTTTATTTCATATTACTACCTTCACAAAAGCTGTTCCAGTATGTCTGATTTCTATTAGTTGCTGCCTGTACCCTAGTCTAATGATGAATATTCCAACACCCACTTTTGTACTTACTGCAGGTCCTCCATGTTGAAGTTCTCTGTCTCTATTTCTGTTTCTCTGTTTCTCTGGCTCTGGCTCTGGCTCTCTCTCTCTGCTCCACCCCAACCCCCCACCCCCACCCCATTTTATTTTTTATTTTCCCCAGTTCCATTTTAAAATGTTTTTGACTGCATGTACATTCATTTGTTTTTACAAATTTCCTTATGAATCATATTGGGAGGGAAAATCAGAATAAAAGGGGAAAACAGAGAGGAAAAAATAAAACAAGAAAAGGAAACAAAAATAACATGTGCTGATTTACATGGTTTCCATAGTTCTCTCTTTGAATGAATATGGCATTTTCCATCCAAAGTTTATTGGAATTGCCTTGGATCACTGAAGCGCTGAGAAGAACCAAGTCTCTCCTAGTTCAACATAGCACAAAGTTGTTGTGTATAATGTTTTCCTGATTCTGCTTGCTTTGCTCAGCATCAGTCCATGTAAATCTTTCCAGGCCTTTCTAAAATCAGCCTGTACATCAGTTTTTATAGAACATTAATTTCCCATTACTTCCTTATACCCTAAGTTATTAAGCCATTCTCCAAAGGATGGGCTTCTGCTCATTTTCCAGTTGTTTGCCACCAAAAAAAAAAAAAAAAAAAAAAAAAAAAAAAAAAAAAAAAGAGCTACAAACATTTTTGCACATGTGAAGGAATATTCCCTATTCCTGAGTAAGTTCACTCTATCCTTTAGTTGACTTCTCAAGGAAAGTTCACTTTGACTTCTCAAGGACTGCATCATGTATGCTTTGACTGCTTATCTATGTTGCAGGAACTAGCCCCTCCTGAAACTCAAGGACAGTACTTGGGAGAAATGGCTAATTTCCCATGTAAGTCATTTATAAATTACAACTTTGCAGCCCCTCATGGTTATCTCCTTGTTGAGCTAACACATTTGTATTTCCATGGCCAATAGCCAAGTAGATGGGCCAAAGCCCAAAGCCCCTGGCCCATCTGTAGCCCAAATTCTTGGCCCAAAGCCTTCTTTGTCTGTAACCCCATAAAAGCCCCTGCTCTGAAATGGCTCATTGGAGCCTCATCCATGGAGAGGACGCTCTGCCTGGAATTGTTCCCGGTTCGGGACTCATAGGCTGAACATGGGATTCCCCATCCACAATGAATCAGAGTCAGTGCTCCCCTGAATTGGTGATGTTTTCTCTCTCTTTTTCATCTATTCTGATTATTGCATTAATAATTGTATGTTTAGTTATTATGCTTATATGCTTGTCTTGTTATTGCAAAAGGTCTATTCTTTGCTGCTTTTAGATATTATTAAAGTTCTTTTATATTTGGCTTCTAAAACACATGCGTCATTTGTGATAGCTAATTCGAACTTTAAAATCTTACAACATATTGCTCCTTTTGCCTCTTTTATGATTTCTTTGGGATACAGACCCAGTAGGGGCACTGCTGGATCAGAGAGGGTATGTACAGTTTTATAGCTCTTTAGGAATAATTCCAAATTGCTCTTCAGGATGGTTGAACCATTTAACAACTCCATCAACAAGGCGTTAGTGTCCCAGTTTTCCCATATCCTCTCCAACATTTATCAGTATCTTTTCCTGTCGTCTTAGCCAATCTAATTGGAATGAAATGGTACCACAGAGCTGTTTTAATTTGCATTCATCTAATCAATAGTGACTTAGAACATTTTTTCATATGATAGCTTTAATTTCTTCATCTGAAAATTGTCTATTCATATGCTTTGACCATTTATCGATTGTCTCCCCCTTTATCTCATTGTCTTGGTACTCCTAACACTTTTCAAAACTCAATTCAAAGTCATTTCCAATATCCCTAGATATTAGTTCGTTCCTCCTCTTGAAAGTCCTTTGCATATGCTTCATATTTATGCTCATTGTTGATTATGAAAAAGATCTCACTTGGTAGGATGAACTCCCAAATGAAAGAATATTTTCCAACAAGTACTTCCCATTCACACATCAAAATCATTCAACACAGAAAGAAAATCTGGTTTAGCAAGCTTCTGATCACAAATATTTGTTAAGATATAAAGTGGAAAGACATATTAGACTTCATCATGTCCTCAGGAATCTCAGCATCAGAACCTCTCTAATTATCCTACAAACTTTATTAGCCTTGCTGCTCACACCTCATCAATACTCTGGATACTCGCTGACGGGAAAGCAGAAGAAAGTGCCACCGAATGTCTCCATTTAAGTATGTTTGTATGCATCTAAGAAAGCTATTTCTTCACCTACCTCCTACCCCCGGTATTTCTCTGGCCTTCGTCATCACAACCCTGCACAATGTACCCCCTCTTTGGCCTTTTCAACCTCCTTTTGTGTGTTGCTTGTAAGCAACGCAGTAGAATACCTCAAAGATATTTCAAAAAGAAATGAACTGATTCCACTTTGAAGTCAGATACCAGTAATACCTAGCACTTACACAGCATTTCAAATTTGTAAAATATCTTACTAATATCTCATTTGACCCTTATGACATCAGGAGGCAGGTGCTATTATCACCATTTTACAAATGAAGAAACTAAGACAGTTAGGTATCACAGTAAACAGGTCAGCGGATCTTCAGTCAGGAAGACCTGAGTTCAAATTTGGTCTCAGGCACTTGACTAGTTGTGTGATTTTAGGCAAGTCATTTCACATCTTCCTGCCTAAGTTTCTTCAATCATAAAATGGGGATAATGATAGCACCTACTTCCCAGGGTTGTTGTAAATATTAAATGACACAATATCTATAAAGAACTTAGCACTGTACTGGGCACATCATAGATACTTAATAAATGCTTGTTTCTTTCCCCTCCTTGCTTTTCTAAGGCAGAGAGAAGTTAAGTGATTTTATCCAGAGTTACATAACTAGGCTAACTAGATGTCTGAGGCTAGATCTGAAATGAGATTTTTGTCACTCCCATGGTCACTATTCTGTCACCATATCATCTAGCTACCCTATGGTGATGTTGCATTACCGATATGATCACATGACTGAAGGAGGATAATAAGAACAAGACAAAGGGGTTATAACCCTTAAGCATACAATGGTATCTTCACCTATCATGGCAACACAGAGGCTGAATTCTTATCTCTTACAAGCTTGCTAACTTTTAACACAGAACACAAAATGCAAAACAGACACACAGAGAACTCAATTTTCAACTTTTACATACAGATTTAAGTCTGATATACCCAAATAGTCCTGGGAGCATTCTCCCAGTTTTCTTCCCTTTTATAGCTACTTACCTTCTTGGACTGCTTCTATTCCATTATCTGTGGAGGTCACCCACACGCCCACAGTCACCTGAGAGTTTACTCAGAAAGTCCTTTATCATTGGCTTGACAGCAGTCCACACCAAAACCAAATTTAGGGGGGCTAATCTCTCGGGGTCTCCCTCGACCCAGCCAATAGACCCCAGACTCCTGAGAGCTTAACTCGACTTTATATGTGTACCTATCTTTCAGGCTGCAATGCTGGCCAGGAGGTCTCTACTATCTTCAGTCTTCAATTCTGCTTTCCACTGAGTACCTCTGTTGTTGTCAAAGAGGGAGGGAGACCCAGAGTCACAGACCATGGAGAAAACTGCTCTGTAGGTGCATGTCCCTGTCTGGGGTACACAGCCATCTTCTCCAAAGACCCCATCCCGGACGAGCCCCCAACCGTGTAGGATGTAAAAAGACCCCTACCCAAAAATGACTACTGAGAGAACACTCATGGAAAGCAGAATTATTTATTAGAATCTACAGAAGCGAACCATCCCATTTTGTGAGCCAAAGTTCACAGCAGGAGGGCCACTCCCTTGAGAGAGGGCAGAGTTTTAATGCATTTCAAACAAAGAACTCCAAAAATCCCACCCTCTATATGTTGTGATTGGTTACCTAAGTCTCTATTCCCCTATTTGGTCAGTGGAATGCAGTACATGAGGCGATGGATAGCTTCTTACTTGTAATCCCTTCTTTGGACAATAGAATGTAGGCCAGGCTTTAGCTAAAATCACATGACTCTGCAGAAGCCAAAACTGAGGCCTTAAGGCTTCAACTAATTTAGCTAGCAGTCTCTGATCAACATGTGTTTGATCTGCAAGTTTTTTTACCATTTCCACACAAAAGTGATCAGTGACAGTTATGATTAACAAAAATATGACTATTTTATATACAAGCTAGCAGGTAAATATAGCCAGCTGGTGTCTCAAAAATAGCTTAATTGCTCAGATTAGTTTTAAATATTTTAAATAACTTCAAAATTGATTATTAACCTGTAAACCAAAATCCTTTCTACAAAGAACTCTACAGACTTCTCTTGAAAAGCTTTGAGGCAGACTATATATTTTTGGAGAGTTCTAAAGGTTAATATTTCCTGAGGGTTTCCCCAAATCACCTTGAAATTAATTGAATTTTACATATTGTTCCAACTTCTACTCTCACTCCAGGCAATACAGCTCTAATCCCTCTTTACAATAAAGTCCTTTAAATACTTAAAAACTTTGATCAAGTCTCCTCCAAAATAAACATTTTCTGTTCCTTAAAGTCCTCACACTTATCTCCAGTTCCTTCACCCTTTCTGCTTTCTCTTCCAAGATAAACTCTACTTTGAAAACTTCCTTTTCAGAAAGTAGCATCCAAACAACCTCAATATAAAATTTCATATTTGGGTTGATTAGGCAGAGAATTGTGTGAACACTTCGATAAAGGCAACCTAAGGCCACAATAAGATGACTCAGATTTAAGATCTGAACTGAACAGCTTTACTGGGCTCATTTCTCTATTTTCAGAGAATCAAAATGCTGTGGAGGTGAACTGGATGGAAATAATCTTGCAGAGTTACATGTTTCTGGATTAGTTTGTAGGGTTATCAGATAATTCAGAAGGAAAAATAAATTCTGCCCACCAGAAGAACAGGGAGTTCTTCATTTCAAGCAAGGGTAGAACTACAAAGGTGCTTCTGTTTCCACTAACACAACAGTGATGGAGGATTGAACATAATCTGCCCTATGATTTCCTCTCCCGATAGCCACATTACTGTGCAACTGAAAGTTACAGGAAAAGATGGTAAAATAAAGCCACAAGAATATATCATTTTTGTGGAACCAGAACTTGGTCTCAAAGTCAGGAAGACTAAGATTCAAATCCTTTCCTGGATCATAATCATGTTAGTTAAGTCACTTAATTTCTCAGTGCCTAGAAAAACTTTTTGAGATACAAAGTTCCAAAGGAGCTGCTTCTTACTAAGGTAGAGAAACTTGGACAAGTTTTACCTTGGGTTACCTACATAACATATAAATGCCTCCTTGCATATAGAGATGTATTCAGAAGACTGTTAGTGTGATAAAAATGGTAGCTTTCTTTTTATCTCTGTCTATAACATTTATTTCACTGAAAACACTAAGTGACTTAATGATGAGGTAGATATCATATTGGAATTGTAATCATGAAAGACCTGAATCCAATCCTAATTCTCAAACTTTTTGGTAATAGCACCATTAATTTTGGCAAGCATTAGTTTGTTCATCTCTCAAATGAAGCCAAGGTTAGAAATGCTATTGACCTCAAAGAATTGTAGTAAAGGTCCAAGAAGGTAGACCTTTTGTGGACTCCCACTCCTCCCTTTTCCTTTCACTACTGTCAAGACCAAATTCAGTCAATCTCTGAGGATGAAGGCTGAGTGATGACATTAGTCCCTATAACTTAAGGCACAGACTCCTTACTTGGGTAGGCAGGAGTTACTCCTGAGAGACTCAGTTCCTGTTCAGAGTACAGGTAGAATTGCCTTGGGGAAGACACCCCTTTTCTTGATCCCTTCCATAAGAGAACAGGGCAACCTAGCTCATGAAAAATTCTGATTGACTGGGATTCTCCCATCCACATGCCTTGAAGCTGCTAAGTCTCATGATCAAGCCATGTTCCCAGCAAGAGGAGCTAAAGACTTACTTTATCTCCCCAGTGAATGTCCAACAATCAGGACTGATTTTCTTTTGTCAGGGGAGTTCACTTACCAAGGGGCTTTAAGGCATTTCAGGGTCTGCTTTGATGTGTTTGGTTGGAACAGCAACCACTGGCCATTAATTTATTGGTTTCCCGCCAAGCCTAATTAGTTACTTGATTATTAATAACCTAGAAACTGAAGAAGTCAATTTGAGCTCTGGTAGGCCAGATGCTTTCTTGCTGCTATCTCATCAGTTCTTTGATTCAAGTCTCCATAGAGCCCGTGTAGCTGCCATTGGGGTAGTAGAAAAACGTCTGGCTTCAGACACTGAAAAGCAGAGAATTGACTCTGATTTATAAGAAACCAAGGCATTCTCCAATTGCTATGGTCAAAGGATATGAACAGACAATTTTCAGATGATGAAATTGAAACTATTTCCACTCATATGAAAGAGTGTTCCAAATCACTATTGATCAGAGAAATGCAAATTAAGACAACTCTTGAGATACCACTACACACCTGTCAGACTGGCTAAGATGACAGGAACAAATATTGATGAATGTTGGAGGGGATGTGGGAAAACTGGGACCCTGATGCATTGTTGGGGGAGCTATGAAAGAATCCAACCATTAAGGAGAGCAATCTGGAATTGTGCCCAAAAAGTTATCAAACTGTGCATACCCTTTCATGAGCTTATCTCCCAAGGAAATACTAAAGAAGGGAAAGTGACCTATATGTGCCACAGTGTTTGTGGCAGCCCTTTTTGTAGTGGCTAGAAAATGGAAAAAATAATGGATGCCAATCAATTGAAGAATGGTTGGGTAAATTATGATATATGACTGTTAGGGAATATTATTGTTCTGTAAGAAATGACCAGCAGGATGAATACAGAGAGGCTTGGAGAGACTTATATCAACTGATGATGAGTGAAATGAGCAGAACTAGGAGATCATTATACACTTCCACAACAATACTGTATGAGGATATATTCTGATGGAAGTGGATATCTTCAACATAGAAAAGATCTAATCCAGTTCCAATTGATCAATGATGGACAGAATCAGCTACACCCAGAGAAGGAACACTGGGAAATGAGTGTAAACTGTTTGCATTTTTTGTTTTTCTTCCCAGGTTATTTTTACCTTCCGAATCCAATTCTTCCTTTGCAACAACAACAAAAAAAGAAAAAGAAAAGAAAAGAAAAAGAAAATTCGGTTCTGCACATATATATTGTATCTAGGATATACTATAACATACTTAATATGTATGGGAATGCCTGCCATCTAGGGGAGGGGGTAGAGGGAAGGAGGGGAAAATTAAGAACAGAAGGGAGTACAAGGGATAATGTTGTAAAAAATTACCTATGCATATGTACCATCAAAAAATGTTCTAATTATAAAATTAATTTTAAACAATTTTTTAAAAAATAAAAATTAAAAAAAAAGGAATTAGTCAACTATTCTCTTGGCATTTCTACACTCAAAAAGTTTTTTTAAAATGTTTTCTGAAGAGTGAGTCTGGGCTAAGTTCAGAAGGTAGAAACTCTACTTCTGGTTGGAAGTTGGGCCTTGTAAATGTACCTTCTGAGAAATTAAAAATGCGTCTTATACTAGAACTTACTTTCTTCCTCCCCATTCATGAAACAGTATTATCAGAGCAGACCAGGGCTAATCAACACCTCACTAACCTTGCCCTCTCATATTAACTCAACTTATCCATGTCTCTATATAAATTAACTGAAACACTCCTCAGACACAGTTCACAAGTCTCTACACAATCCTTTCAGCTCTCTTTCCCCACCATCTCTCTTACACACAATTTGAATTCTTTTCCCCCAGAAGTCACTTCATTAATATAATTAATAAGATAATTTCAGGCCTCCTTACTTCCCCACTTCTAGACCAACCTCTCTCCCCTGTCAATAGTTCTGAGGCTTTTAGATCAGAGATAACACATAGGAAAGTTTCCCTTCTGAGTCCCATCATAATCCCAATATTCACAGCAGCACTTACAGGAGCTCCTGACACTAGAGTAGCTTCACAGAAGATCTAGAAATATTGGTCAATATTTGAGCAAATGGAAAAATAAGCAAAGTGGCCGGAAAATCTCTTGCCTTCCACATCCTTTTACTACCATTAGAATCCTTTTTTACTCAATTCAATTAACTACCTTCAATTTTGGCAGAAACTGCAAGATATTAAGAAACAAAGACAAGCAAAGTAGACTCTACCCTCAAAGACTTCCATTTGTGAAAGAAAGGTAGGGTGAAGGAAAGGAAACCAGAAATTCCCAAATAAGTTTTAACACCCCCTAAGACTTCTTCTGGTAATTGTAATATAAAAAAGTAAATTCAATTAAAGTGCCTGATATGCTGAACTGTTTGTAAAAATACATTCTGTACACAAATAAGGCTAGAAAAATTGCACATGTTTTACCTATGTTAGATTGCTTACAATCAAGGGGATGGGGGAGTAGAGGAAGGATTACAAAGATGAATATTTAAAATTGTCTTTGCATGTATTTTTTGCATGAAAAAAACATCTTTTTAATAAGACTGGAACAAAAATATACATTGCATTACTTAAGAAACAAGTCTGTTTTTCTGATTATTTCCTGAAGTTGCATTTTAGACGTTTTTAATCCTCAAGTTGCTTGTGGAGAGGATGGAATTGGAGGGAAGGAGATACTTTGCAGAGAAACAGAAGTCACTGAAAATAAAAGAGGTCAAGGAAATGGTTGTATACTTCAACAACAATACTTCAACAACAATTGATGATCAATTCTGGTGGATGTGGACATTTTCAACAGTGAGATGAACCAAATCAGTTCCAATAGAGCAGTAATAAATTGAAGCAGCTACACCCAGCAAAACAACTCTAGGAGATGATTATGAACCACCACATAGAATTCCCAATCCCTCTAATTTTGTTTGCCTGCATTTTGGATTTCCTTCACAGGCTAATTATACACTATTTCAAAGTCTGATTCTTTTTGTACAGCAAAACAACCGTTTGGACATGGATACATATATTGTATTTAATTTATACTCTAACATATTTAACATGTATTTGTCAACCTGACATCTGGGGGGGGGGGAAGGAAGGGAAAAATTAGAACAAAAATTTGGGCAAATATCACTGCTGTAAAATTATCCGTGTATATATTTGGTTAATAAAAACTATTAAAATATAAAAAAATAAAAATGAAATAAAAGAAATCACAAGGGCCCCACTGTGGTGGTGGCTTTCCTCTTAAAGCAGAATGACCATGTTGGATGTGCTCTTGGATATGTTCTCATGGGCATGGTCTTCATGTGTGGGTGGGACTAAATGACTAGAGAGATAGATAGCCTTCAGATCAAAAATTCTGTGACTTTCCATAAGTAGACTGAAAGGGAAAGGGGCAAAGAATTGTTGATCAGTCTTGGGAACTGATTGGGTGGGGAAGGGAAAAGGAAAGAATCTGGCTACAGAATGTTCTGTCTCCTGAAAGTGTATGTACAAATCAGATTTGAAAATCATTGAGCTAAACCTCCATGTTTTCATAGCATTCCTCGTTGCAGACACAGGAGCCCTCTCAGCTTGGTGAAAACCTAAAAGGGCCAATCAGAGGTGTGAACTCAAGGGGTGGGGGGAAGGGTGCTGAAACCAGGAAGAGTTGACAGGTTGAGCTGCAGGATTGCAGGCCAGGGGATTCACACCTCTGGGAGGCTCCAGGAGGGCTGGGCTACCTCCTATAAAAGGAGAGCATTCTTCTGCTCAGAAGCATTGCCTTGACTGCCAGTGAAGTGTCTTCATCTCAGCTGCTGAAGAAGAGAAGTAACTGGAGAGAGAAGAATGGATGCTGCTGCAGAAATGCTGCAGAAAGTGCAGACTGATATCACCTGCAGCATCTGTAGGAGCTACTTCTCTGAGCCAGTCACCCTCCATTGTGGGCACAGCTTTTGCAGAGAATGTCTCTCCTCCTGCTGGAGGGCAGCAACCCTGGCTTTCTCTTGTCCTGAATGCAGGCAAGTGCCCCAGATCAGAGCAGTGCCCCCAGTCAATGAGCGCCTAGCACAGCTGACTGACCTGGTTAAAAGGTTCAGCTCCCAGGTTTTGCAGAGTACTAATGGAGAGAGCCAGTGTGCCCTTCATGGGAAAGTCTTCAAGCTGTTTTGCGAACACGACCAGACACCATTGTGTGTGACATGCTGTGAAACCCCAGAGCATGAGGCTCATGGGATCTCTCCTGTAGGAGAGGCTGCTCCCAAGTGCAGGAAACAGCTCGAGGACATGCAGAGAAATTTGGGGAAGCATTTTAAAGAAGCTCAGAGCCTTCTAGCTCAGCAGAGGCCTGTGAATTGGAAAAGAATGATCACAGGAGAATACCTCAAACTGCACCGCTTATTGATAGAGGAAGAATTCCGATGTCTTCAAAGGATAAGGCAAGAGCAAATGGCAAGGCAGGACAGACTCACCCAGAATATACAAACCCTTCAGAAGCTCAAGCTACAACTGCAGGAAACAAGCTACCAACCCGACCTGGATCTGCTACAGGATGCCAAGCAGTTCCTGGAAAGGAGTGAGACAGAGCTGTCCCAGAGGGCCAACACTCTCATCCCAGAGCTGAGAGAGTATCCCATCCCTGGCCTGATAGAGATGCTCAATCGATTCAGAGTGGACATCAGGATGGTCCCCACATCAGTCACTTCCTGTGTGAGTATTTCTGAGGACAGGAAGAGTGTGAAGGCTACAGAAGACTGGAAGGTGTCCCAGCCTCTTGAAGACTCAAAATGCTATGCTGTCTTTGCTAAGCCAGCCTTCAGATCAGGCATTCACTACTGGGAGGTGGATGTGAGTCAGGTACCTCAGTGGGCACTGGGCATCTACACCACCTACTTGAGGAGAAAAAGGCCCAGAGGTGTGGAATCCTATGACTTTGCCTTCTTGCTTCGATGTATTAAGAAGAGAGATAATTACTTTGTAGGATCCTATCCTGGATCACTGAAGCATCGGTTGAAAGGCCCGATACTCAGGGTTGGGGTCTACCTGCAATATAGCCCTGGAACTCTTGTTTTTTACAATGTTCTCCGGCGCTCTCTTATTTATAAGTTCCACCCCATTTCTTTCACAGCGCCCGTCACACCCGTCTTTTGTCCCGGCCCCCCACTTCCAGGAACTGAGCCTGGGCCCATGACTCTCTGTCCAATGGACTCCCATCTTTGTGCTTGTTGCTTTTCACCTCAATGAGCGTTTCCCCAGAGAACACTTCTCAAGCCACCAGCAGGCTCCCGGATTGTGGTCACTCCATTCCCAGCCTTCCTCCTTGAGAAGGAGGATCGCCTGTTTCATGATGTAGAGTCTCCCTGCTCACCAAGTGGAGATTTCCCTTCCACCCCTCCTCTGAGAGAATTAGGAGCTCCTATCTCATGATGGGGAAACCCTCTTCATCCAATGGAGATTTGTCTTCCACCCAGAAAACGGAAGTGTATCACTCACAAACGTCTGTACTCTCTTCTCTTCAGTGGATCCTGTCTGTTTATGAATTTTCACATTTCTGTTTCAGTCGTTAAAAACAAATTAAAAAAAAAAAAAAAAAAAAAAACCTCATTTGAATGCTGTTGTTTCTGTACCCTTACTTGAGAAATAAGTCTTGGATTCAGAAAGGGGGGATGTTAAAAGTCGGCCTTATCACACATCTGGACAAGTGCACACGTCTCATTATAGAGTAGGTACATTCCCTGCAGTTTTAATGGACTGGGGGAGGGGCGGGATCTGGAGAGTGTGGGAGGAGGTAGGGAGGAGCTTACCCAAGAACAGATTTGCAAAGCTTTTTCTCACAGGTCTTCATTCCTGCTTTCTTTATCTTTATTCTCTTCTTTCTCCTTCCTGGAGTCCTTGTGACTGTATCTTTATCTACCGGTAGGTAAAGAATTAAAATGTAGCTCTTATTTACTGGGGCACCGAGACTACAAATTCTCCGGCTTCTAGAGTGTCGCCGGAAGTGAGGCGGGGCCCGGAGATAGGACAGGAGTGAGGAGACACACTTCCTCTCCAGGCTTACCTATAGAGACAGCTTTGAACTTTCCCGGAAGTTGAAAGGGGGTGTGGGAGAATCTCCTCTCTTGCTGTGTGTCCTTCAAAATGCCTCCCGCGTTTTCCTCACAGATCCCCGCTTTTGACTAGGGGTGAAGGGAGGGCTGGGATTGTTTAAAAGGACGTGGGTTAGAGTCGCCTTCTATTGGACAATATCAGTTATATTTACTGGGCTCTTTTTCTAGCTTTGGCTCAGATTTGTAATTATGTCCTGGGGAGTCCCTGAAAAAAATTACTGAGATCAAACCTATTTTCTTAATACTAAAATTTAATTTCTATCACGGGAAATATGGTCATAACACCCAGGAAAAAACAAACAAACAAACCTCCCTGACTCATGTTCAGTTTTTACAGTGTAAGGGGATAATAAAAGTTTGAGAACTTTTGGGAGAACAAGATGAAAATGATGAGTTTGGGGAACAGCAAACAGGCTTTCTAGATGAAATATTGAGGACCTGAAGGGATATAGTGAAAAGTGAAATAATATGAAACAGAAGCTGAAAGGCAGATTGATGTTTTAAATTACAAACTGAATTTTTAAAATTTTATCTCAGAAGCCCAAAAATATTTTTTAAAAATCAAAATCTAGCCTTTATTAACTACTTAAAGCCCTTAACCATCAATTTCCTACTTTACAACTTTTATTTCATATTACTACCTTCACAAAAGCTGTTCCAGTATGTCTGATTTCTATTAGTTGCTGCCTGTACCCTAGTCTAATGATGAATATTCCAACACCCACTTTTGTACTTACTGCAGGTCCTCCATGTTGAAGTTCTCTGTCTCTATTTCTGTTTCTCTGTTTCTCTGGCTCTGGCTCTGGCTCTCTCTCTCTGCTCCACCCCAACCCCCCACCCCCACCCCATTTTATTTTTTATTTTCCCCAGTTCCATTTTAAAATGTTTTTGACTGCATGTACATTCATTTGTTTTTACAAATTTCCTTATGAATCATATTGGGAGGGAAAATCAGAATAAAAGGGGAAAACAGAGAGGAAAAAATAAAACAAGAAAAGGAAACAAAAATAACATGTGCTGATTTACATGGTTTCCATAGTTCTCTCTTTGAATGAAGATGGCATTTTCCATCCAAAGTTTATTGGAATTGCCTTGGATCACTGAAGCGCTGAGAAGAACCAAGTCTCTCCTAGTTCAACATAGCACAAAGTTGTTGTGTATAATGTTTTCCTGATTCTGCTTGCTTTGCTCAGCATCAGTCCATGTAAATCTTTCCAGGCCTTTCTAAAATCAGCCTGTACATCAGTTTTTATAGAACATTAATTTCCCATTACTTCCTTATACCCTAAGTTATTAAGCCATTCTCCAAAGGATGGGCTTCTGCTCATTTTCCAGTTGTTTGCCACCAAAAAAAAAAAAAAAAAAAAAAAAAAAAAAAAAAGAGCTACAAACATTTTTGCACATGTGAAGGAATATTCCCTATTCCTGAGTAAGTTCACTCTATCCTTTAGTTGACTTCTCAAGGAAAGTTCACTTTGACTTCTCAAGGACTGCATCATGTATGCTTTGACTGCTTATCTATGTTGCAGGAACTAGCCCCTCCTGAAACTCAAGGACAGTACTTGGGAGAAATGGCTAATTTCCCATGTAAGTCATTTATAAATTACAACTTTGCAGCCCCTCATGGTTATCTCCTTGTTGAGCTAACACATCTGTATTTCCATGGCCAATAGCCAAGTAGATGGGCCAAAGCCCAAAGCCCCTGGCCCATCTGTAGCCCAAATTCTTGGCCCAAAGCCTTCTTTGTCTGTAACCCCATAAAAGCCCCTGCTCTGAAATGGCTCATTGGAGCCTCATCCATGGAGAGGACGCTCTGCCTGGAATTGTTCCCGGTTCGGGACTCATAGGCTGAACATGGGATTCCCCATCCACAATGAATCAGAGTCAGTGCTCCCCTGAATTGGTGATGTTTTCTCTCTCTTTTTCATCTATTCTGATTATTGCATTAATAATTGTATGTTTAGTTATTATGCTTATATGCTTGTCTTGTTATTGCAAAAGGTCTATTCTTTGCTGCTTTTAGATATTATTAAAGTTCTTTTATATTTGGCTTCTAAAACACATGCGTCATTTGTGATAGCTAATTCGAACTTTAAAATCTTACAACATATTGCTCCTTTTGCCTCTTTTATGATTTCTTTGGGATACAGACCCAGTAGGGGCACTGCTGGATCAGAGAGGGTATGTACAGTTTTATAGCTCTTTAGGAATAATTCCAAATTGCTCTTCAGGATGGTTGAACCATTTAACAACTCCATCAACAAGGCGTTAGTGTCCCAGTTTTCCCATATCCTCTCCAACATTTATCAGTATCTTTTCCTGTCGTCTTAGCCAATCTAATTGGAATGAAATGGTACCACAGAGCTGTTTTAATTTGCATTCATCTAATCAATAGTGACTTAGAACATTTTTTCATATGATAGCTTTAATTTCTTCATCTGAAAATTGTCTATTCATATGCTTTGACCATTTATCGATTGTCTCCCCCTTTATCTCATTGTCTTGGTACTCCTAACACTTTTCAAAACTCAATTCAAAGTCATTTCCAATATCCCTAGATATTAGTTCGTTCCTCCTCTTGAAAGTCCTTTGCATATGCTTCATATTTATGCTCATTGTTGATTATGAAAAAGATCTCACTTGGTAGGATGAACTCCCAAATGAAAGAATATTTTCCAACAAGTACTTCCCATTCACACATCAAAATCATTCAACACAGAAAGAAAATCTGGTTTAGCAAGCTTCTGATCACAAATATTTGTTAAGATATAAAGTGGAAAGACATATTAGACTTCATCATGTCCTCAGGAATCTCAGCATCAGAACCTCTCTAATTATCCTACAAACTTTATTAGCCTTGCTGCTCACACCTCATCAATACTCTGGATACTCGCTGACGGGAAAGCAGAAGAAAGTGCCACCGAATGTCTCCATTTAAGTATGTTTGTATGCATCTAAGAAAGCTATTTCTTCACCTACCTCCTACCCCCGGTATTTCTCTGGCCTTCGTCATCACAACCCTGCACAATGTACCCCCTCTTTGGCCTTTTCAACCTCCTTTTGTGTGTTGCTTGTAAGCAACGCAGTAGAATACCTCAAAGATATTTCAAAAAGAAATGAACTGATTCCACTTTGAAGTCAGATACCAGTAATACCTAGCACTTACACAGCATTTCAAATTTGTAAAATATCTTACTAATATCTCATTTGACCCTTATGACATCAGGAGGCAGGTGCTATTATCACCATTTTACAAATGAAGAAACTAAGACAGTTAGGTATCACAGTAAACAGGTCAGCGGATCTTCAGTCAGGAAGACCTGAGTTCAAATTTGGTCTCAGGCACTTGACTAGTTGTGTGATTTTAGGCAAGTCATTTCACATCTTCCTGCCTAAGTTTCTTCAATCATAAAATGGGGATAATGATAGCACCTACTTCCCAGGGTTGTTGTAAATATTAAATGACACAATATCTATAAAGAACTTAGCACTGTACTGGGCACATCATAGATACTTAATAAATGCTTGTTTCTTTCCCCTCCTTGCTTTTCTAAGGCAGAGAGAAGTTAAGTGATTTTATCCAGAGTTACATAACTAGGCTAACTAGATGTCTGAGGCTAGATCTGAAATGAGATTTTTGTCACTCCCATGGTCACTATTCTGTCACCATATCATCTAGCTACCCTATGGTGATGTTGCATTACCGATATGATCACATGACTGAAGGAGGATAATAAGAACAAGACAAAGGGGTTATAACCCTTAAGCATACAATGGTATCTTCACCTATCATGGCAACACAGAGGCTGAATTCTTATCTCTTACAAGCTTGCTAACTTTTAACACAGAACACAAAATGCAAAACAGACACACAGAGAACTCAATTTTCAACTTTTACATACAGATTTAAGTCTGATATACCCAAATAGTCCTGGGAGCATTCTCCCAGTTTTCTTCCCTTTTATAGCTACTTACCTTCTTGGACTGCTTCTATTCCATTATCTGTGGAGGTCACCCACACGCCCACAGTCACCTGAGAGTTTACTCAGAAAGTCCTTTATCATTGGCTTGACAGCAGTCCACACCAAAACCAAATTTAGGGGGGCTAATCTCTCGGGGTCTCCCTCGACCCAGCCAATAGACCCCAGACTCCTGAGAGCTTAACTCGACTTTATATGTGTACCTATCTTTCAGGCTGCAATGCTGGCCAGGAGGTCTCTACTATCTTCAGTCTTCAATTCTGCTTTCCACTGAGTACCTCTGTTGTTGTCAAAGAGGGAGGGAGACCCAGAGTCACAGACCATGGAGAAAACTGCTCTGTAGGTGCATGTCCCTGTCTGGGGTACACAGCCATCTTCTCCAAAGACCCCATCCCGGACGAGCCCCCAACCGTGTAGGATGTAAAAAGACCCCTACCCAAAAATGACTACTGAGAGAACACTCATGGAAAGCAGAATTATTTATTAGAATCTACAGAAGCGAACCATCCCATTTTGTGAGCCAAAGTTCACAGCAGGAGGGCCACTCCCTTGAGAGAGGGCAGAGTTTTAATGCATTTCAAACAAAGAACTCCAAAAATCCCACCCTCTATATGTTGTGATTGGTTACCTAAGTCTCTATTCCCCTATTTGGTCAGTGGAATGCAGTACATGAGGCGATGGATAGCTTCTTACTTGTAATCCCTTCTTTGGACAATAGAATGTAGGCCAGGCTTTAGCTAAAATCACATGACTCTGCAGAAGCCAAAACTGAGGCCTTAAGGCTTCAACTAATTTAGCTAGCAGTCTCTGATCAACATGTGTTTGATCTGCAAGTTTTTTACCATTTCCACACAAAAGTGATCAGTGACAGTTATGATTAACAAAAATATGACTATTTTATATACAAGCTAGCAGGTAAATATAGCCAGCTGGTGTCTCAAAAATAGCTTAATTGCTCAGATTAGTTTTAAATATTTTAAATAACTTCAAAATTGATTATTAACCTGTAAACCAAAATCCTTTCTACAAAGAACTCTACAGACTTCTCTTGAAAAGCTTTGAGGCAGACTATATATTTTTGGAGAGTTCTAAAGGTTAATATTTCCTGAGGGTTTCCCCAAATCACCTTGAAATTAATTGAATTTTACATATTGTTCCAACTTCTACTCTCAGTCCAGGCAATACAGCTCTAATCCCTCTTTACAATAAAGTCCTTTAAATACTTAAAAACTTTGATCAAGTCTCCTCCAAAATAAACATTTTCTGTTCCTTAAAGTCCTCACACTTATCTCCAGTTCCTTCACCCTTTCTGCTTTCTCTTCCAAGATAAACTCTACTTTGAAAACTTCCTTTTCAGAAAGTAGCATCCAAACAACCTCAATATAAAATTTCATATTTGGGTTGATTAGGCAGAGAATTGTGTGAACACTTCGATAAAGGCAACCTAAGGCCACAATAAGATGACTCAGATTTAAGATCTGAACTGAACAGCTTTACTGGGCTCATTTCTCTATTTTCAGAGAATCAAAATGCAGTGGAGGTGAACTGGATGGAAATAATCTTGCAGAGTTACATGTTTCTGGATTAGTTTGTAGGGTTATCAGATAATTCAGAAGGAAAAATAAATTCTGCCCACCAGAAGAACAGGAGTTCTTCATTTCAAGCAAGGGTAGAACTACAAAGGTGCTTCTGTTTCCACTAACACAACAGTGATGGAGGATTGAACATAATCTGCCCTATGATTTCCTCTCCCGATAGCCACATTACTGTGCAACTGAAAGTTACAGGAAAAGATGGTAAAATAAAGCCACAAGAATATATCATTTTTGTGGAACCAGAACTTGGTCTCAAAGTCAGGAAGACTAAGATTCAAATCCTTTCCTGGATCATAATCATGTTAGTTAAGTCACTTAATTTCTCAGTGCCTAGAAAAACTTTTTGAGATACAAAGTTCCAAAGGAGCTGCTTCTTACTAAGGTAGAGAAACTTGGACAAGTTTTACCTTGGGTTACCTACATAACATATAAATGCCTCCTTGCATATAGAGATGTATTCAGAAGACTGTTAGTGTGATAAAAATGGTAGCTTTCTTTTTATCTCTGTCTATAACATTTATTTCACTGAAAACACTAAGTGACTTAATGATGAGGTAGATATCATATTGGAATTGTAATCATGAAAGACCTGAATCCAATCCTAATTCTCAAACTTTTTGGTAATAGCACCATTAATTTTGGCAAGCATTAGTTTGTTCATCTCTCAAATGAAGCCAAGGTTAGAAATGCTATTGACCTCAAAGAATTGTAGTAAAGGTCCAAGAAGGTAGACCTTTTGTGGACTCCCACTCCTCCCTTTTCCTTTCACTACTGTCAAGACCAAATTCAGTCAATCTCTGAGGATGAAGGCTGAGTGATGACATTAGTCCCTATAACTTAAGGCACAGACTCCTTACTTGGGTAGGCAGGAGTTACTCCTGAGAGACTCAGTTCCTGTTCAGAGTACAGGTAGAATTGCCTTGGGGAAGACACCCCTTTTCTTGATCCCTTCCATAAGAGAACAGGGCAACCTAGCTCATGAAAAATTCTGATTGACTGGGATTCTCCCATCCACATGCCTTGAAGCTGCTAAGTCTCATGATCAAGCCATGTTCCCAGCAAGAGGAGCTAAAGACTTACTTTATCTCCCCAGTGAATGTCCAACAATCAGGACTGATTTTCTTTTGTCAGGGGAGTTCACTTACCAAGGGGCTTTAAGGCATTTCAGGGTCTGCTTTGATGTGTTTGGTTGGAACAGCAACCACTGGCCATTAATTTATTGGTTTCCCGCCAAGCCTAATTAGTTACTTGATTATTAATAACCTAGAAACTGAAGAAGTCAATTTGAGCTCTGGTAGGCCAGATGCTTTCTTGCTGCTATCTCATCAGTTCTTTGATTCAAGTCTCCATAGAGCCCGTGTAGCTGCCATTGGGGTAGTAGAAAAACGTCTGGCTTCAGACACTGAAAAGCAGAGAATTGACTCTGATTTATAAGAAACCAAGGCATTCTCCAATTGCTATGGTCAAAGGATATGAACAGACAATTTTCAGATGATGAAATTGAAACTATTTCCACTCATATGAAAGAGTGTTCCAAATCACTATTGATCAGAGAAATGCAAATTAAGACAACTCTTGAGATACCACTACACACCTGTCAGACTGGCTAAGATGACAGGAACAAATATTGATGAATGTTGGAGGGGATGTGGGAAAACTGGGACCCTGATGCATTGTTGGGGGAGCTATGAAAGAATCCAACCATTAAGGAGAGCAATCTGGAATTGTGCCCAAAAAGTTATCAAACTGTGCATACCCTTTCATGAGCTTATCTCCCAAGGAAATACTAAAGAAGGGAAAGTGACCTATATGTGCCACAGTGTTTGTGGCAGCCCTTTTTGTAGTGGCTAGAAAATGGAAAAATAATGGATGCCAATCAATTGAAGAATGGTTGGGTAAATTATGATATATGACTGTTAGGGAATATTATTGTTCTGTAAGAAATGACCAGCAGGATGAATACAGAGAGGCTTGGAGAGACTTATATCAACTGATGATGAGTGAAATGAGCATAACTAGGAGATCATTATACACTTCCACAACAATACTGTATGAGGATATATTCTGATGGAAGTGGATATCTTCAACATAGAAAAGATCTAATCCAGTTCCAATTGATCAATGATGGACAGAATCAGCTACACCCAGAGAAGGAACACTGGGAAATGAGTGTAAACTGTTTGCATTTTTTGTTTTTCTTCCCAGGTTATTTTTACCTTCCGAATCCAATTCTTCCTTTGCAACAACAACAAAAAAAGAAAAAGAAAAGAAAAGAAAAAGAAAATTCGGTTCTGCACATATATATTGTATCTAGGATATACTATAACATACTTAATATGTATGGGAATGCCTGCCATCTAGGGGAGGGGGTAGAGGGAAGGAGGGGAAAATTAAGAACAGAAGGGAGTACAAGGGATAATGTTGTAAAAAATTAATATAATATTATAATAAACTATGGTATATGAATGTTATGGAATATTATTGTTCTATAAGAAATGACCAACAGGAGAAATATAGAGAGGCTTGGAGAGACTTACATCAACTGATGCTGAGTGAAACGAGCAGAACCAGAAGATCATTATACACTTCAACAATGATACTGTACGAGGATGTATGCTGATGGAAGTGGATTTCTTCAACATAGAGAAGAGCTAATCCAATTCCAATTGATTAATGATGGAAAGAACCAGCTACATCCAGAAAAGGAACAATGGGAAATGAATGTAAACTGTTATTTTTACCTTCTGAATCCAATTCTTCCTGTGCAACAAAAAAATTCGGTTCTACACACATATATTGTATCTAAATTATACTGTAATATATTTAACATATATAAGACTGCTTGCCATCTGGGGGAGGGGTTTGGGGGAGGAAGGGAAAAAATCTGAATAGAAGTAAGTGCAAGGGATAATGTTGTAAAAAATTACCCATGCATATGTACTGTCAAAAAATGTTATAATTATAAAATAAAATAAAAATAAATTAAAAAAAAAAAAAAAAAAAAAAAAAAAAAAAAAAAGAAAATCATTGAGCTAAACCTCCATGTTTTCATAGCATTCCTCGTTGCAGACACAGGAGCCCTCTCAGCTTGGTGAAAACCTAAAAGGGCCAATCAGAGGTGTGAACTCAAGGGGTGGGGGGAAGGGTGCTGAAACCAGGAAGAGTTGACAGGTTGAGCTGCAGGATTGCAGGCCAGGGGATTCACACCTCTGGGAGGCTCCAGGAGGGCTGGGCTACCTCCTATAAAAGGAGAGCATTCTTCTGCTCAGAAGCATTGCCTTGACTGCCAGTGAAGTGTCTTCATCTCAGCTGCTGAAGAAGAGAAGTAACTGGAGAGAGAATGGATGCTGCTGCAGAAATGCTGCAGAAAGTGCAGACTGATATCACCTGCAGCATCTGTAGGAGCTACTTCTCTGAGCCAGTCACCCTCCATTGTGGGCACAGCTTTTGCAGAGAATGTCTCTCCTCCTGCTGGAGGGCAGCAACCCTGGCTTTCTCTTGTCCTGAATGCAGGCAAGTGCCCCAGATCAGAGCAGTGCCCCCAGTCAATGAGCGCCTAGCACAGCTGACTGACCTGGTTAAAAGGTTCAGCTCCCAGGTTTTGCAGAGTACTAATGGAGAGAGCCAGTGTGCCCTTCATGGGAAAGTCTTCAAGCTCTTTTGCGAACACGACCAGACACCATTGTGTGTGACATGCTGTGAAACCCCAGAGCATGAGGCTCATGGGATCTCTCCTGTAGGAGAGGCTGCTCTCAAGTGCAGGAAACAGCTCGAGGACATGCAGAGAAATTTGAGGAAGCATTTTAAAGAAGCTCAGAGCCTTCTAGCTCAGCAGAGGCCTGTGAATTGGAAAAGAATGATCACAGGAGAATACCTCAAACTGCACCGCTTATTGATAGAGGAAGAATTCCGATGTCTTCAAAGGATAAGGCAAGAGCAAATGGCAAGGCAGGACAGACTCACCCAGAATATACAAACCCTTCAGAAGCTCAAGCTACAACTGCAGGAAACAAGCTACCAACCCGACCTGGATCTGCTACAGGATGCCAAGCAGTTCCTGGAAAGGAGTGAGACAGAGCTGTCCCAAAGGGCCAAAACTCTCATCCCAGAGCTGAAAGAGTATCCCATCCCTGGCCTGATAGAGATGCTCAATCGATTCAGAGTGGACATCAGGATGGTCCCCACATCAGTCACTTCCTGTGTGAGTATTTCTGAGGACAGGAAGAGTGTGAAGGCTACAGAAGACTGGAAGGTGTCCCAGCCTCTTGAAGACTCAAAATGCTATGCTGTCTTTGCTAAGCCAACCTTCAGCTCAGGCATTCACTACTGGGAGGTGGATGTGAGTCAGGTACCTCAGTGGGCACTGGGCATCTACACCACCTACTTGAGGAGAAAAAGGCCCAGAGGTGTGGAATCCTATGACTTTGCCTTCTTGCTTCGATGTATTAAGAAGAGAGATAATTACTTTGTAGGATCCTATCCTGGATCACTACACCATCGGTTGAAAGGCCCGATACTCAGGGTTGGGGTCTACCTGCAATATAGCCCTGGAACTCTTGTTTTTTACAATGTTCTCCGGCGCTCTCTTATTTATAAGTTCCACCCCATTTCTTTCACAGCGCCCGTCACACCCGTCTTTTGTCCCGGCCCCCCACTTCCAGGAACTGAGCCTGGGCCCATGACTCTCTGTCCAATGGACTCCCATCTTTGTGCTTGTTGCTTTTCACCTCAATGAGCGTTTCCCCAGAGAACACTTCTCAAGCCACCAGCAGGCTCCCGGACTGTGGTCACTCCATTCCCAGCCTTCCTCCTTGAGAAGGAGGATCGCCTGTTTTATGATGTAGAGTCTCCCTGCTCACCAAGTGGAGATTTCCCTTCCACCCCTCCTCTGAGAGAATTAGGAGCACCTATCTCATGATGGGGTCACCCTCTTCATCCAATGGAGATTTGTCTTCCACCCAGAAAACGGAAGTGTATCACTCACAAACGTCTGTACTCTCTTCTCTTCAGTGGATCCTGTCTGTTTATGAATTTTCACATTTCTGTTTCAGTCGTTAAAAACAAATTTAAAAAAAAAAAAAAAAAACCTCATTTGAATGCTGTTGTTTCTGTACCCTTACTTGAGAAATAAGTCTTGGATTCAGAAAGGGGGGATGTTAAAAGTCGGCTTTATCACACATCTGGACAAGTGCACACGTCTCATTATAGAGTAGGTACATTCCCTGCAGTTTTAATGGACTGGGGGAGGGGCGGGATCTGGAGAGTGTGGGAGGAGGTAGGGAGGAGCTTACCCAAGAACAGATTTGCAAAGCTTTTTCTCACAGGTCTTCATTCCTGCTTTCTTTATCTTTATTCTCTTCTTTCTCCTTCCTGGAGTCCCTGTGACTGTATCTTTATCTACCGGTAGGTAAAGAATTAAAATGTAGCTCTTATTTACTGGGGCACCGAGACTACAAATTCTCCGGCTTCTAGAGTGTCGCCGGAAGTGAGGCGGAGCCTGGAGATAGGACAGGAGTGCGGAGACACACTTCCTCTCCAGGCTTACCTATAGAGACAGCTTTGAACTTTCCCGGAAGTTGAAAGGGGGTGTGGGAGAATCTCCTCTCTTGCTGTGTGTCCTTCAAAATGCCTCCCGCGTTTTCCTCACAGACCCCGGCTTTTGACTAGGGGTGAAGGGAGGGCTGGGATTGTTTAAAAGGACGTGGGTTGGAGTCGTCTTCTGAGCTCTTTTTCTATCTTTGGCTCGGATTTGTAATTATGTCCTGGGGAGTCCCTAAAAGAATCACTGACATCAAACCTAGTTTCTTAATACTAAGATTTAATTTCTAGGACGGTAAAGGTTGTCATAACATTCAGGAAAACAAAAGCAAAAACAAAAAACCTCTCTGACTCGTTTTCAATTTTTACACTGTAAGGGGATAATAAAAGTTTGAGAACTTTTGGGAAAACAAGACAAAAAGTTACAAGATGAAATAATGAGGTCTTTCTAGTTGAAATATTGGGGGCCTGAAGGGATATAGTCAATAGTGAAATAATATGAAATGGCAGCTGAAAGGAAGATTGATAAGTTTTAAATTGCAAACTGAAAAAAATTGAATTTTATGTTAGAAGCCCAAATATAACTTAAAAAAATCAAAATCAAGCTTTTATTAACTACTTAAACTATTAATTTCCTTCTTTACACAATTTATTTCATATTACTGTGAGGGATAGAAAATCCTATCCAAAAATGACTACTCAGAGATCACTCATAGAAAAGCAGAATTATTTATTAGAATCTGGAGAAGCAGACCCCATCCTGGTTTGTGAGCCAGATTCACAGCAGGAGAGAGCCACTCCCTTGAAGATGCTCACGACTTTTATACATTTCAGACAAAGAACCTTCAAAATCCCACCCTCTATAGGTTGTGATTGGTCATATTTGGTCAGTGGAATGCAGCTGGCAATGTGATTTATAGCTTTTTTGGCCACGTATAAGTTAATCCCTATTTGGGCAAAGGAATGCAGCCTAGGCCTTCATGTGACTGGGGCCTATAGGCCTGATTTTACGTTAGCTAGCAGTCTCTGATCAATATGTGCTTAATCTGTAAGTTCTTCACCATACCTTACTCCACACATTACTACCTTCACAAAATCTGTTCCAATAAGGTTGACCTCTAGTAGTTGTTGCCTATACCCTAGTCTTATGAGGAATATTCCAACACCCACTTTTGTACCCACTACAAGTTCTCCATGTGGAAGCTCTCTGTCTTTGTCTCTGTATGTGTGTGTATCTCTCTCTCTCTTATGCAATATAGCCTCTCTGGACAGATGTCAAGAGAGTAAACAGATGTTTAACTCTCTAGGAGGTAGGGAGGGGGAGAAAAGAAGGGAGAAAAATTTGGAACATATGGTTTTATAAAGATGAATATTAAAAACTGTATGTATTTGGAAAAAAATAGCTTTGGAGTAAGAGTAAAAAACAAGCTGTTCTGTCATTAGACATTTTTTTTTTTTTTTGTGGAGAGGATGGATTAGGAGAGAAGGAGACACTGCAGAGAGACAGAAGTCACTGCAAATAAAAGAGGGCACAACGACACCATTGTGGTGGTGACTTTCCTCTTTTTTTTTTTAGGTCAAATTTTTTTTTTATTAATTGTATAATTATAACATTTTTTAACAGTACATATACATAGGTAATGTTTTACAACATTATCCCTTGTATTCCCTTCTGTTACATACATATGTATGTGTGTGTGTCTCTGTGTGTGTTTGTAAAGTGTTTTGCAAATCTGGCCCTACAGAAATATAAAATCATCATAGGAATTTCTCCCATATATGTAACATAAAGAATTGAGAGAAAATTCCAGGTGAGAGAGATGAATATTATACTCTTCTATTAATAATTAGTTTTTATTTTTGTAGACTCCCTCTTCCCATTTTTCTTTCACTCCAGTCAAGACCAAATTCACTCAGCCTCTCAGAGCCATGATAGCTCCTCATCCTTAAGGCACAGACTCCTTACCTAGGTAGGCAGGACCCACCCCACTGGAAGACCCAGTGTCTGTTCAGAGTACAAAGAGAATTGCCTGGGGGAAACAGCCCCTATTCTTGATCCCTTCCAGCAGAGAGCAGGCAACCTAGTTCATGAAGGAGAACCTGGCTGACTGAGATTCCTCTATGCAAGTGCCTTGAACGTGTTCAGCATCACGATCAAGCCATATTCTCATCAGGTGGAGCTCAAATTTACCTCCTCAGTCAATGTCCACCAATCAGGGTTGATTTTCACTTGTTAGGGGAGTTCCCTTTCAAAGGAGCTTTAAGGCATTTCAGAGTCTCCTTTGATGAGTTTAATTACAACAGGGAACCAAACCACTGACCATCAATTTATTGATTGCAGGCAAGTCGATTATTAATTACCCAGAAACTCAAGAGGTCAAGTTGAGCTCTTGGGAGCCAGATGCTTTCTTGCTGCTTTTTCAACTGTTGATTCCAGCCTTCCCAGAGTCTCTGTGGCTGCTAGTGGAGCAGTAGAAAAATGCCTGGATTCAGACACTGAAGAGAGATGTGACTTCAAATATTACTTTCCCTTTATTAGTTGTGTCTGTGGGCAAGTAACTTTACTTCAAATGATCAGAGATTTTGCCACAGAAGAGACTCAGGGGACCCAAAGTAACCAAATGTGATGAATCAGTTCAAGTTAACCAGCTTTTGTCTTGGCATTTCTACTCTGAAGGGAAAAAAATTATTAAGTGAGTCTGGGCTAAATTCAGAAGGTTCAAACTCCACTTCTGGCTGGAAGTTAAACCTTAGTATGTGGTTTATATAAGATGCTCCTTTCTCCCTCCCCATGGAACAGCACTTTCAGAGCAGAGCAGCGTTCACCAGCTCCTCACTCCCCTTGCCCTCTCACACTGACTCAACTTATCCATGTCTCCATATAAATTAACTGAAACATTCCTCAGACACAATTCACAAGTCTCCACACAATCCTTCCAGTTCTTTTTCATCACCATGTCCCTTAAACACAATTTGAATCCTTTCCCCCCAGTTGCTACTTCATTCACAATCAGACCTCGTTGCTTCCCCATTTCTGGACCAACCTCTCTCCCTTGTCAATAATTCCTGAGGATTTTAGGTCAGGGATAATGCATGTGAAAGTTTCCCTTCTCAGTCCCATCACACTTCCAATACTCATAGTAGCCCTTACTGGAGTCCCTGATACTAGGGTAGCTCCAGAGAAGCTCTAGGAATATTGGTCAATTCTTGAGCAAATGGAGAAATAAGTAGAATAACAGAAAAAAGCTCTTCCCTTCCCAATCCTGTTGCATCCTTTACAGTACTATTTTACTCAATTCAATTAATATTGTTTTATAGCTATCTACTGTTAGGGGACAGGTCAATTCCCCGAGAGGCTCCACAGCTGTGGATCATAACATCTGAAGGAGTTGCAGGGCAGCCTTTGCTGACACAGGTGTTGCAGACTGGGAATGACATAAATTTGAGGCAGAGGGAAGAAGAGAAAAGTCAGACAATGTAATGGCCTCAGTCAAAGAGGTCAAAGAACAGGAACTGCCTCTCAGCCTTCTTGTGTCATCCTCTCACAAGAGAAGATGCATTCTAGGTTGATTCTCCGGCAGATTCCTGTCTATCAGGTGGCTCTCATGTATTCCAACAGCTTTTGCAGAAAATGTCTCTCCTCCTGCCGGAGAGCAGCAACCCTGGCTTTCTCTTGTCCTAAATGCAGGCAAGTGCCCCAGATCAGAGCAGTACCCCCAGTCAATGAATGCCTATCACACTTGACAGACCTGGTCAAAAGTTTCAGTTCCCAGGTTTTACAAAGTACTAACGGATAGAGACAGTGTGCTCTTCACAGGAAAGTCTTCAAGCTCTTTTGACAAGAGGATCAAACATCACTGTGTGAGATGCTGTGAAACCCCAAAGCATGAGGCTCCTGTAGGCTCTCCTGTAGGAGAGGCTGCTCCGAACTGCAGGAAACAGCTCCAGAACATGCAGAGAAATGCAGAGAAGCATTTTGAGGAAGCTGAGAACCTTCTAGCTCAGCAGCTAGGATTGGAGAAGGATGATCACAGAAGAAACTTATTTTTTTTAATTTAATTTTTATTTTATTTTATAATTATAACTTTTTTTTGACAGTACATATGCACGGGTAATTTTTTACAACATTATCCCTTGCACTTACTTCTATTCAGATTTTTTTCCCTTCCTCCCCCAACCCCCTCCCCCAGATGGCAGGCAGTCTTATACATGTTAAATATATTACAGTATATTCTAGATACAATATATGTGTGTAGAACCGAATTTCTTGTTGCACAGGAAGAATTGGATTCAGAAGGTAAAAATAACAGTTTACATTCATTTCCCAGTGTTCCTTTTCTGGATGTAGCTGGTTCTGTCCATCATTAATCAATTGGAATTGGATTAGCTCTTCTCTATGTTGAAGATATCCACTTCCATGAGAATACATGCTCATACAGTATCATTGTTGAAGTGTATAATGATCTTCTGCTTCTGCTCGTTTCACTCAGCATCAGTTGATGTAAGTCTCTCCAAGCCTCTCTGTATTCCTCCTGTTGGTCATTTCTGACAGAACAATAATATTCCATAACATTCATATACCATAATTTACCCAACCATTCTCCAATTGATGGGCATCCATTCATCTTCCAGCTTCTAGCCACTATGAAAAGGGCTGCCACAAACATTTTGGCACATACAGGTCCCTTTCCCTTCTTTAGTATTTCCTTGGGATATAAGCCCAGTTGTAGTATGGCTGGGTCAAAGGATATGCACATTTTGATAACTTTTTGGGCATAATTCCAGATTGCTCTCCAGAATGGTTGGATTCTTTTGCAACTCCACCAACAATGCATTAGTGTCCCAGTTTTCCCACAGCCCCTCCAACATTCATCGTTATTTGTTCCTGTCATCTTAGCCAATCTAACAGGTGTGTAATGATATCTCAGAGTTGTCTTAATTTGCATTTCTCTGATCAATAGTGATTTGGAACACTCTTTCATATGAGTGGAAATAGTTTTAATTTCATCATCTGAAAATTGTCTGTTCATATCCTTTGACCATTTATCAATTGGAGAATGGCTTGATTTCTTATAAATTAAAGTCAATTCTCTGTATATTTTGGAGATGAGGCCTTTATCAGAACCTTTAACTATAAAAATGTTTTCCCAATTTGTTACTTCCCTTCTAATCTTGTTTGCATTAGTTTTGTTTGTGCATAAACTTTTTAATTTGGCATAATCAAAATTTTCTATTTTGTGATCAATAATGGTCTCTAGTTCTCCCTTGGACACAAATTCCTTCCTCCTCCACAAGTCTGAGAGGTAAACCATCCCATGTTCCTCCAATTTATTTATGATTTCTTTCTTTATGCCTAAATCTTGGACCCATTTTGATCTAATCTTACTATGTGGTGTTAAATGTGGGTCCATGCCTAGTTTCTGCCATACTAATTTCCAGTTTTCCCAGCAGTTTTTGTCAAATAATGAATTCTTATCCCAAAATTTGGGATCTTTGGGTTTGTCAAACACTAGATTGCTATTTTTATTCACTATCTTGCCCTGTGAACCTAACCTATGCCACTGATCAACTAGTCTATTTCTTAGCCAATACCAAATGGTTTTGGTGACTGTTGCTTTATAATATAGTTCTAGATCAGGTATAGCTAGACCACCTTCACTTAATTTTTTTTTCATTACTTCCCTTGAAATTCTCAACCTTTTGTTGTTCCATATTAATTCTGTTGTTATTTTTTCTAGGTTATTAAAATAGTTTCTTGGAAGTCTGATTGGTATAGCACTAAATAAATAGATTAGTTTAGGGAGTATTGTCATCTTAATTATATTCACTCGGCCTATCCAAGAGCACTAAATGTCTTTCCAATTATTTAAATCTGACTTTATTTTTGTGGCAAGTGTTTTGTAATTTTGCTCATATAATTCCTGACTCTCCTTTGGTAGATATATTCCCAAATATTTTATACTATCAACCGTTATTTTGAATGGAATTTCTCTTTGTATCTCTTGCTGTTGGATTGTGTTGTTAATGTATAAAAATGCTGAGGATTTATGTGGATTTATTTTGTATCCTGCAACTTTGCTAAGAAACTTATTAATGGAGGAAAAATTCTGCTGTCTTGAAAGGATAAGGTAAGAGCAAAGAGCAAGGCAGGACAGAGTAATCCTGGGCCATATTTGGATGCATTATTTTAACAATACATTTAGGTGTATTACCTTTAACATCTCTGGGCCTATGAAAACTCTTAGAAGATGCTAAGTTCCAGAGGAAGTGCCCATTACTATAGGTAGAGAAACTTGGAAATTTTTTTTTTCTTGAGTTGTCTCCATCATAATATTAACTAGTATTTGCATAGTGCTTTGAAAGATTGAAATGTGCTTTTCCTGTGACCTCATTGCATCCTGATCACAACCTCATGAAACAGGTATTCTTCCAATTTTCACAGAGGAAGAGCCTGAAGCTGAGATCAAAGTATTTTGACCAGAATCCCCCAGATAGTAAGTGATTGAGATAGGATTGAGTTCAGGTCTCCCTGATTTCAAGGCCAACACTCTATGCACTGCAACTGATTTTTTTTTTTAAATCTTACTCCCTTATAACATGTGACCTGATAAGATTACACTTGAGACTTTCTGAAATCACTTCCTGATAGTAATTTTGATCCTCTGACCACTGGGGAATATAAATACCTCTTTGGTTTCTGAGATTCATTAAAAAAAAAAAAAAAAAAAAAAAATTAACGTGATAAAGTGGTAGTATTTCTTTTTGTTCACTTCTATGATGTATTTCTTTTTCAAATTTTCTTTTTTTGTGTTATACTTATGCATTAATTTTTAACATATTTTCATATGTATTATGTTGGAGAAAAAAATAAAAGGGAAAAATCATGAGAAAGGGAAAAAAAACAAAAAAGAAAATGGTATGCTTTAATCTGCATTTGGTCTGCGTAGTTATCTGGATATGGGTGATATTTTCCTTCCAGAGGTTTTTGGAATTGCCTTGGATCATTGAATTGCTGAAAGGAGCTAAGTCTATCACAGTTGATCATCATTCAATCTTGCTGCTGTTGTGTACAATGTTTTCTTGGTTCTGCTCGAATCACTTAGTATCAGCTCATATAAATGTTCCAAGCTTTTCTAAAATCAGCCTGTTCATCATTTCTTATAGAACAATTGTGTCCCATTATATTCATTTATTGTAAGTTATTCAGCCATTCTCCAATTGATGGGCATCCACTGGTTTTCCAATTCTTTTCCATCAGAAAAGAGCTGATACATTTTTGCACATGTGGGGCCTTTTCCTTCTTTTATAATCTCTTTGGGACACAGACTCCATAATGGCAAATTGCTCTCCAGAATGGCTTGATTAGTTCACAAGTCTACCAACAATGTCCCAGTTTCATCACATCCCCTCCAATAGTTATCATTCTCTTTTCTGTCATTTTAGCCAATCTAAGAAGTGTGAAGTAGTACCTCAGAGTTGTCTTGATTTGTTTTTTTTCTAATCAATAGGGATTTAGAGGCTTTTTTTTCCCTTATGGCTATAGATGGCTTTAAATTTTTCATTAGATGTATTTATTTCACAGAAGACATTAAGTGAATGGTGAGGCAGAAAGCATTATTGGACTTGGCTTCATGAGATATCTGGGTTAGTACAAATCCCCACATTTCTTGATGACAGCACCATTACCTTTTCAAGCCTCAGTTTCTTCATCTGTACAAAAAAGACCTAAGTCCTGACCTCACAGGACAATGGTGAAGGTGTGAGATGGGATCCCCTGGCCCGTCTGCAAGTTTTGCAAAAGAATCCACAAACTCAAGGTTTGTGGCAAGAATGGGTTTATTACACTGAGAAGAGAAATAGCTTCATCAGCAGGCAAAAAAAGGAATTTATCAAGGGATTATAGTACAAGTAGGTTCTTTTATAGGATAAATATAACCTTGGAGATTGACATAACTTGGGTTTCTGATCAGATACATTAACTTGTGGAGTTATGATGGTTTTATAATTAGGCTAGGAATTTAAGCAGGCCCTCAACCACAGGTGGGAATGTAATAAAAGTCCACATAACGATAACTAAAGGTCCAATTAAGATTAAATGGTCTAGATAATCAGTGCTCTTCCGGCTTGCCTCAGAGAGTAGCTTGGACAATAAAATTCAGACTTTTTCTAAATAATGTCACTCTCTATTGTCAAGGACTTGCTCAGATCAGGGATCTGGGGGTGAGGAAGAATCTTTCTCCCCATAGGAATATCACTTGGTAGCTATATGGAAAATGGATTGGGGAATGGAACCAGAGATGTAGGAAAAGTGAGGTTAATGTAATAATCCAAGAAAAAGTGCTGTTGGTTGCTATAGGGGAGGGAAAGTGAATGTGAGAGATGTAGGAGTAGAATTGACAAAGCCTGGTAATTATTTGGGTAGATGGATAGGTGAAGTGAAAAACAGTAAAACATCAAGGATAACTTCTGTAAATCCTTATGATTAAAAGAATGGCAGTTAATCCGTCAGTCAGACAAGAAGCATTTATTAAGTGCCTTCTATGTGCTAGGAACTGTAGACTAGAGTGGGAAGAGAAGGTGAAGTAAGACCCATCAGTGGACTATTGGAATAGTCTAAGAATGAGACGAGGGCCTATACCAGGATGGTGGCAGTTATGAGAAGAAAGAGATATTAAAAAGATAAAATCCACAGGTCTTGGCAATAGATTAAATATGGGGGAATAAGAGATAATGAGAATAGATGATACCTTGTAGCGAGCTGTCGTCTCTAGAAGCTGCCGGATCACTCTCTGGGAAGAGATCTGCTGTGTCTTCTACTCAAATCTCTCCAACAGATTCTTCTTCCTATAGTGAACCGTTGTCTCCATGTAGTTGCTGTTAACTCTTGTCCAGAGAAGTGACTTCCCTTCCTGCAGAGAGCCCCGTCAAGCCTGATGCAATGCAGAGAGTCTTCTTCTTGAATCCTGGCTCTGAATCTCCTCCAGCTCTTATCCTTCTCCAGGCCGATCTCTCTCTCCAGGCCCACTGTTCTCTCTTTTATTCTCCCAGAGAATGGGCGTGGGATAATGCAAGGCCTTCTGGGAAGAACCACCTCAGCCAATGAGCCTGCTCCTTCCATCAAGTCAACCTGAGTTCTCACCTTGTAATTGTCCAACCTGAATTCTCACCTTGTCACTATCTAGACAACCTCAGTTCTCACCTAGTAATCCTAACATCTCCCCCTTTCTTTTGATTTAGAACATAGGACAGTCATGATCTTGAAACATAAATCCATCAATATGGGAAGTATTACACATAATTACATAAATTACATAAGCACATAGTAACATAGTAACATAATACATGCTAGAAGTATATGACAAATAACATAATCAAATAATCATAAATTGAAAATTTATAAATGTCCATAAGTCCATTGTCCATTAGTCTCATCTTGTGTGAGGAAGTCCAATGATTCCTGCTGGTTTTTAAAGTTCTTTAACAGTCTTCTTATTATCCATGCTCTTTCAGTGTCAGATGTTTCTTAGATCTTCTCCTTTATTTTTGAGGTTTTTCTCTTTTTCTGTCTCTCTCTGATGGACAAGGCGAATATGACTCGTTGGCACCCATTTGATTCCTTTTCCTGCTGAAGAAATACAAGCAAACCCTCTCTCCCAGGCCATTAACCTATCTAATTACCTTCTATTTACCACTTTCTAAATCTCTTCTCATCACCTGGCAATTACATTGGAATTGTTTGCACTGGATACAGCCCTGTTGGTTTAAAAGGCCTGTATTCTCCCCAAGTGTAATCCATTTTTACAATCTGATTGCCTTTTGGCTCACTTATCAGGTAATCCCTTTCTGCCATGTGATTGCTTTTCTGATGGTTGATCAAATCAGAATCCTGACCTTCTAAAGGCTCTTTGGGTGTAACATCAGCTGCCATCATGCCCCAAGTCTTTTTTGCCTGGGGCCCTGGACCTGGGCCCCTCATCCCATTTCCCTGAATTAGTTTACACTCTGATGCCCAATGGAGTCCTCTGTTGCATTTCGGACATGGGGTTTTAGGTCTTCTCTCACCCTGTCTTCTCACTGTATCTCCATACCTACACTGAGCTCTTAGATGCCCAATTTTTCCACATTGAAAACATCGCCGAGTTTCTCTAGAAGTCCCTTGCCAGGAGGGACCCTGTCTTTCCATATTCATCATCATCCGGGTGTAAAAAGCATTTGTTCCCACTGTAGCACAGCGTCTTATGATCTCCTCTAAAGGAGCATCTTTGTCTAATCCCCATATAATTCTTTTGCAAATCTCATTGGCATTTTCCTTAGCCAGATGTCTGGTCATTATTTCTGTAGCTGCATTTTCTCCAATAGTTCTTTTGACAGCAGTTTGCAAACGTCCCACAAAATCTGCAAAAGGTTCATTGGGACCTTGCTGTATTTTAGTGAAAGCCTCTCCACGATCTTTCTGTCCAGGAAGGACACCCCAAGCTTTTATTGCAGCCTTAGCAATTTGTTCATATATTGTCATGGCATAATTAATCTGTTCCGAATTCTCTCCATACTGACCTTCACCAGCTAAGTGCTCAAAAGTGAATTGTGTGTTAACTCCTATTTCCAAATTGCATCTGACTTGAATTTTACATAATTCATGAAATTCCGCAAGCCATAATAAATTTTCTCCAGGTTCCAGACATGTCCTTGCTATGGATTTCCAATCATTCGGGGTTAGGACTTCATAAGACAAACCATCTAGTAACATTTTGACATAAGCTGATGTAGCCCCATAAAGGGTACAACCTTTTTTCAAATCCTTAATTTTATTCAAATCTAAAGGTGCATATCTTCTCCTTTTTTTACCTACAGAGTCAATCTCTTCAATCACAGGATATGCATGTATAAAATCACTTATATCCTGTCCTTCTCTCTTAGCTTTAACCAATGCTTTTTCTAATCTTGTCATAGGCTTAGGCTGCTTCACAGGCAATTCTGTTTGTGTTTCTGCCTCTTCCCCTCTTTCTTCCTCCATCTCTGAAGGTGGGGTTGATGTGGGCCTGTCAATAATCTGTTCTCTAGGCAGGGTTGAAGCTTCTTCAAGAGAATCATACCATAATTCCTCATTTAAATCCTCTTGGTCTAGGGAAAGATCTTGATCTTTCCTTTTTTCCTCACACTTCCTCCTCTGTTCATTTTTAGAACTTTTCCTTCTCCTACAACTTGCTTGATAGTTTAAGGCTAATTGAACTATGTTGTAGATATAAAATACTTCTGCAGAAATTGAACGAGGCCCATTTTTTTGCTTGAAATTCTTTCATTTCATATCCCACTAGCTTCCATTTATCTACATCTATCTTTTCTTCCTCTAAGAACCAAGGGGATGTACGTCTTAATGCAGCCAAGAGTTTAGCAATCTGTACCCAGGTTACAAGTAAACTCTGCTCCTCAATTATCTTGATTATACTCTCTATAGTACCATTCCTGAATGGAGCTGAGGTTGCTTCTGGAGCTGGGGTTGAGTCGGCTGAGGTCCAGGGATTGAATATAGCTAACATCTGCCCCATTTCAGCTATAAGAGATTCCTGGTTTAGCCCTTAACAAGCTAAGTTCCTTATTTATCTATTAGCACGCTCACTTAATCTTTAACAAAGTTTCCTCATTACTCACGGTTCTGGGTCAGAGAGACTGAGATCTAGATCGGAAGCTTTTCCACTGGAATCAGGACTGTGTCTGTCCCTGTTCGGGCGCCAAATTGCAAAGGTCTGGTCTAGCTCCTCTTGTCAGGATAAGCAAAAGTCCTTGCCCCACGTTGGGCGCCAATTGTAGCGAGCTGTCGTCTCTAGAAGCTGCCGGATCACTCTCTGGGAAGAGATCTGCTGTGTCTTCTACTCAAATCTCTCCAACAGATTCTTCTTCCTATAGTGAACCGTTGTCTCCATGTAGTTGCTGTTAACTCTTGTCCAGAGAAGTGACTTCCCTTCCTGCAGAGAGCCCCGTCAAGCCTGATGCAATGCAGAGAGTCTTCTTCTTGAATCCTGGCTCTGAATCTCCTCCAGCTCTTATCCTTCTCCAGGCCGATCTCTCTCTCCAGGCCCACTGTTCTCTCTTTTATTCTCCCAGAGAATGGGCGTGGGATAATGCAAGGCCTTCTGGGAAGAACCACCTCAGCCAATGAGCCTGCTCCTTCCATCAAGTCAACCTGAGTTCTCACCTTGTAATTGTCCAACCTGAATTCTCACCTTGTCACTATCCAGACAACCTCAGTTCTCACCTAGTAATCCTAACAATACCTAGTTTGTAAACCTGAAGGACTGAGAGGATGGTATTACCCTTACAATAATGGGGTGGGATGAGGATTCAGAAAGAAAGAAAGATAGTGAGCTCCATTTTGGACATGTTAACTTTAAAATGTCTTCTCAACATCTAGTTCAAGATTTCTGAGAGGTAGTTGGAAATGTGAGATTAGAGGTAGCAGGGAAGGGAGGGCAGGAGGTAGAGAGATAAATTAATTGGGGTTGAGGCTGGGAATAATGAGTTTTGTTTTGGACATTTTGAGTTTGAGTTATTTAGTTCAAAATGTTTTTTGAGTTTGAGTTACTATTTAATTCAAAATACCCCTGTTTTCATTTCCTAACTAAAAGTCCCCACAATTGTTTCAATCCTTACATGGCAAAGATTTGAGTCCTCTCTTTTACCCATACACTACTTTATCAATGTCCTTCTTCAGATGTGATGCCCTGAAATGCAATGCTCCAGAAAAGGGCTTATCAAACCAGATGTTCATTACCCTTATTCTATGTCATGATTGTTTTAAGCTCTCAAAAATCAGATTGTTCACCATGTCACACTATACATTGAGAGTAAGGCTCTGGGCAACTGAAAACCCCAGATCTTAATTCAATGTGAGTTAATTGTCCCTTTCTATTATATATTTCTGCAGGTAATATTTTTGAACTCAAGTTTATAAACTTAGACTTTATTCCTTATATTTCATATTGTTCTATGAATCCTTTCTCACTTAAGATATATTTTTAAAGCTGTTAACAGACATGCAATCTGTCCCAGCTTCATATTATGTGCATATCTGATAAATATACTATATATGACTTCATCCCTGTATAAGCTTTTTAGGAGAGTGACATGGTCAGACTTGTGTTTTTGAAAGATTGTTTTGGAGGATGGGTTGGAAAACAGGAAGACAGGAAGCTGGAAGCCCAATTAGCAAGCTATTGAAATAATTCAGATATAAAAGGTGTAAAGGCCTAAATATGTACTGTGAGTAGACAGAAGGGGAGAATCTGTCTATTGAAAGTGGGGGAGAATGAAAAGTCCAGGATGATGATCTACATCTTTGGAAAAATGGTTGTGCCCTCTACCAAAATAAAGGAGCCTAAGGGAAGGCCATTTTGTATAGGAAGGAATGTGGGGAGCCAACTGTAAGTCCTTTGGAAGACCAAAGCAAAGAAAGCCTCTTGGAAGACTTTAGGGACTTGACAAGACCAGTTTTTCAGCTAATAACTCATATCTGAGCTCTTTTGGATTATTTACTGATATGACCTGGATGAATTTCTGAGACAGGATGCTTTCAAAATGAAAACAAGTAACAGGACAGTTCTTTTCTACTAGAACAAGAAAATGTCACATACTTAGTTATACTTTCTGTGATTTTCTGGCATTTGTGTAATGTAATAACAGAGAAAAATATGCCTATGGTGGGTTATAAAAGACAAACTATAAGAAATAGTTCAAGGTGTATGCTTGAAATCACCTGGCTCCATTCATATTTATTTCACTCATTGCTTCATCCAGCACTCATGTCAATTGCTGGCAGAGGAAATAATGGATGTGTTAAGTTTGAGATCCCTCTATCCAAAAGAAGATAGCAGCTGATGTGGGATTGGAGCCTGGGCAAGAATTTAGAATTGAATTCATAGTTTAGGAAATCATCTGCATAGGAATAACTGACAAAGAAAGACAGTCAACTACCTAGAGTTCCTTTTTTCTATCATAGCACACATTTGTATATTGTGCAATTCTGTAAAAGTCTAAAAATAAAACTAGTTTATGTAATAGTGCAGTTATTATTATCTCTATATGAACTCAGATTGCTTCATTACATTGTTTCTAAAATGATCAAAAACTTGTATATGAAATTATGATTTTTTGAGACAGTGGCTATTTCAACAGTAAATAACTGCCTATAGAATGAAAAATAAATTGTCAATCAGCAATAACCAAGTAATTATTAAGTACTTATGGTATGCCAGACTCTAGGGATATAGATAAAAAGAATGACATAAACCTTACATTCAAGGACTTCACACTCAATAACACATGTATATAAGTATATACAAAATAAAAACAAAGGGTACTTGCAAAATAAATAAAAAGGTAGTTGAATACACAGTATTTTAAGAGGGAGAGAGGGAAGTCATTAAGGTCAATCAGGAAAGACTTCACATAGAAGATACTTTCTAAACTGTTCCTAGAAGGATGGGATTATATCATGTGGAAGTGAGGACGGACTAAACATCAAGGATGGGGTACAGTCAATCCAGAGAACAAAGACGAAGCCAGTTTGGCAGAATCCAGGCATGCAAGAAGTAATATATAAAAAGGCTAAAATGATTTGAAGTCAGATTAGGAAGAACTTTATTTTTTATCCTAGAAGCAATAGCCAGCCTCCAGAGTTTAAGGAAAGGAAAATTATTTTGGCAACTGTACTTGTCTTCTGTAACGAGCTGTCGTCTCTAGAAGCTGCCGGATCACTCTCTGGGAAGAGATCTGCTGTGTCCCTGTTCGGGCGCCAAATTGTGAAGGTCTGGTCTAGCTCCTCTTGTCAGCATAAGCAAAAGTCCTTGCCCCACGTTGGGCGCCAATTGTAACAAGCTGTCGTCTCTAGAAGCTGCCGGATCACTCTCTGGGAAGAGATCTGCTGTGTCTTCTACTCAAATCTCTCCGACAGATTCTTCTTCCTGTAACGAACCGTTGTCTCCATGTAGTTGCTGTTAACTCTTGTCCAGAGAAGTGACTTCCCTTCCTGCAGAGAGCCCCGTCAAGCCTGATGCAATGCAGAGTCTTCTGGGTGTCCTCTCTTTTATTCTCCCAGAGAATGGGCGTGGGATAATGCAAGGGCTTCTGGGAAGAACCACTTCAGCCAATGAGCTTGCTCCTTCTATCAAGTCAACCTGAGTTCTCACCTTGTAATTGTCCAACCTGAATTCTCACCTTGTCACTATCCAGACAACCTGAGTTCTCACCTAGTAATCCTAACATCCTTCATGTGCTGATGAGTGAGTGTGTGAATCCATGTGGTTGGCCCTAGCAATGGCAGGAATCTATTGGGGTATTTCAGGTGCCCTTTAGGATAAGGACCCAAGAGGAGGAAGATTGTTTGAACCTCTATAGGGATCATCTATGTTAGAACTAGTATGCCTTGTCTGGAGATACTTTTTGTGCCATTTTCAGAAGTACAGCAAGTTATTAATAAGAAGTATTCTCTGCTTTCTTTTTATTAATTGTATCCCTAGCAATTAACACAATACCTAGCACATAGTAGGTGCTTATTAATATTTGTTAGATATTAGGTATTTATTGTAACCCTCACATTATGGTTAATGGAGAAGTTATCACTGAAGGCTTTCAGCAAAACCATCATTTTAATCATTTAATAGACAAGTACTGTTCTTGTGGCAGCCCTTTTTGTAGTGGCAAGAAACTGGAAATGGGAGTGGATGCCCATCAGCTAGGAAATGGCTGAATAAGTATATGGTATATGAATGTAATGGAATATTATTGTTCTATAAGAAATGATCAGCAGCATGATTTTAGAGAGATCTGGAGAGACTTACATGAATTGATGCTGAGTGAAATGAGCAGAACCAGGAGATCATTGTATATGACAATCAATTCTGATGGACGTGACTCTTTCTAACAATGAGATGATTGAGGCCAGTTTCAGTGATCTCATGATGAAGAGAGCTGTCTACACCCAGAGAGAGACTGTGGGAACTGAATGTGGATTACAACATAACATTCTTACTCTTTTTGTTGTTGTTCACTTACATTTTCTTTCTCATTTTCTTTCCTTTTTGATCTGATTTTTCTTGTGCAGAAAGAGAATTGTATCAATGTTTTCACATATTGGGTTTAACATATATTTTAACATGTATATGTAATGCCAGAGAAACTGAGGCAAGATAAAGATTACAGAGTTTTTAATATTAATTGGAGAGTTTGATTGACTGGACAGGACTCTCGTCTCAAAGTATCCAGGGGCAAATGTGAGGATCCCAGGTTTTTTTTAATAGGACTCTTGAAACAAAGAAAGAAATGAGCGGGAAGTTTCTGGACCATAAATTGGGTTCTAGCAGGGGGTGAAAACTAGGGAGCTAGAGTCAGGATGTCTGAATAAACAGAAGTAAAGATGTCAATGAGGTATTTGAGATAGTCTTATCTTTTGGAATATTTAGAGGGGGGTAGTGCCATAAATCCTTGAGGACAGGAGTTAGGAGCCAGGAAGTCTGATCTCCCCTTTATCTTGAGTCTTACATTAACAACTTATAACCTTAGAGCAGTGGCCCTCAGTCTTAATAAAGGGGTGGGGGTGGGGGTTGCAACTAAGGGATTGAGGCAGAACAGTTAAGGAAACTGAGGCAGAATAATTTAGGGAAACTGAGGCAGAACCAATTAGGGAAACTGCGTCAGGACAATTAAAGAGAACTGTGGTACAACATATAACATATGTTGGATTGTTTGCCATCTAGAGGAGGGGTGGAGGAAAGGAAGGGAAAATCTGAAACACAAGGCTATGAAAGGGTCAATGTTGAAAAATCATCTGTGCATATGTTTTGAAAATAAAAAGCTTTATAAAAAATAAATAAAAAGAAAAATTATCCATGTATATGTTTTGAAAATAAAAAGCTTAAAAAAAACTGTTCCATACTTATTACATTTATATTTTTCCAATATGTCCTCTGCTACCAAAGAAAATCTAATTGAAGACTATCAAACATTAATTTCACTTAAATTGTTTCTTGTCTATATTCCTGCACTAATATTCACCAAGCTCTGTATAAAGGGGGAAAGAGAAGGGAATAAGCATAATGCTTTCAAATATTATTTCATTTGATCCTCTTATAAAGACTCTCTCACATTCATTATACCTATTGGGTTTTCAACCAGAATGAATTTTCTTATGTCAAATAAGATATGAATTCTGATCAAAGGCTTGCCCACATTCATTATAATCATAATATTTCTCTTCAGCATGAATTCTCTGATGTTTTAAGAAATCTGAACTTCAACTACAAGTTTTCTGACACTCATTACATTCATATGACTTCTCCCTAGTATGAATTCTCTGATGTTATATTAGGTGAAGCTTTGACTAAAAATCTGTGCACACTCAATGCATACATATAGTTTTTCCCCAATATGAATTCTCAGATGTTCCTTAAGAACTGATTGTCTACTGAAAGCTTTTCCACATTCATTATATTCCAATGGTTTTTCTCCAGTTGAACTCTCTGATGACGAGGAGGAAATGATAACTAAAGGCTTTTTTGCATTTACTATATTCATTGCGTTTCTCTCCACTATGAATTATTATGTGATAACTAAAACTTTTGAAATAGCTGAAGGCTTTCCCTTCATTACATTTAAAAGTTTTTCCCCCGTATGATGTTTTTAGGTTCATCAAGAGGTGAGCTTTGACTAAATGCTTTGCATTTCTTTCATTCATAGTCTTCTTACCAGTATGAACTCTCTGATGCTGAATAAAACTTGAGGACTGAGTGAAGTCTTTCCCAAAGTCATTACACTTATAAGGTTTCATTCCAATATGCACTCTCTCATGTCAAAAACAATATGATTTCCAATGGAAAGTTTTCCCATCTTTGTTGCAAACATGAGGTATCTCTCCAGTATGAATAAGATCTGAATTCTCATTGAAGGCTTTCCCACGTTCTTTGTATTTAAAAGGTTTCTTTCCACTATGCATTTTCTGATGTTGTATAAGATGTGAGCCATGATTAAAGAAAGATTCTACCACCACACTGATTACATTCACAAGATTTTTCTCCATATGAATTCTTTAATGTTTTCTTACATCTGAAGTGTGAATAAGTTTTCCCACAGTCATATTCATAGGGTTTCTCTCCAATATTAATTCTCTGATACTGAATAAGGGCTGAATGCTGTACAGAATTCTGACCACATATATCACACTTTTAACTTCTTTCTCTCATATGAATTTTTTAATTTGTAAGAGGGTTTGAGTACAACTGACCAGTCCACCAAATTCATTAAGTTCCTGATCTTTTTCTCCTTCAGGTGATTTCTATCATTTGTTCTGAATTTGATTTATTCTGTCTCTTTCCCCTGAAGTTTCTAAACTGTTCCTCCTTGCTTTCCTTTTCATAGTCTTCTCCAAAGTCCCAAACCTGGAAAATATCCTTTGGGTATTTTGCCGATGCACTTTTATATATTCTTTCTCTTTAGGAACTTCCTGACTTAGAGATATTCTTGTATTTTTTCTCACAATGTGAAATAAAGCAAAAATGCAAATGTTGTACCTTGTTCTTTTGAGGAGAAATCAAACTCCTGGAGAATAAAAATACTGAACTGACATGAATAAAAAACAAGAAAATAGCTTTAAAAATGAGATGGTGGGAAGCAGAGAGGAAATAATAAGATGGCAACATTGGTGGCAGAAATGTCTAGGAGAGGGAACAGGACAACCAATCAAATAAATAGGTTGTTTCACCACAGTAATACCCAAAAAATCTAAATAAGAGATAGGGTGAAATAGGAAAAAAAATGAACATATAGGCCACAGCTGGACAAAGAATGAAAATAATGAAGACTGGCAACGTAGAAGAAATGAGGTTTAAGAGAATTTAAGAAAAGAAGTCTGTGGTGTGAGGGATGGGGCAGGACTGACAACATAAATTAGAATAGCTCAAATTGAGAGATGACTAGGAGTAAGAACTATATTTGGGCAAGGCTCCCTGCTCCCCTTAAAAAAATGGGAAGGAAGAAGGAGTTCGTCTTTTTCTTCAGATATAACATATGAATGATTATTAGCAACCAACAAAAGTCATAGCCAATCTAGAAAAGTATAATACCTGGTTGGTTACTAAAGCAGCAGAGAAATGAGCAATGAGCACTGTTTATGACTGTTCCAAGACAAACAGGAAAAGATGTCCCTATTCCAGTGGTGAAGGTAGTTTTCACAAAAACAGACACAGAATTGAAGGTGCTCACAGGTGCACAACAACAGAGGAGGAATAATTTCTGAAATGTGAAGAGGGATTCACCCTCCACAACTAAAGTCCTACTCCAGAAGTCAGTTATAGAATAAAAGTCAACAGTATCTAATACAGGACAGTCATTACAGCAGGAAAGCTTTGTGAATCCACTAGTACAGACTGAACTTTTCACTCACAATAGTTGGTGGTTTGGAATAATATACAATAGTTGTGTACACACAATAGTTGGTTTGAAAATACCCTTTCTTTTTAGCTGATTTGTGAGTTTGTGTCCCTTTCCTAAAATTTGCCTTATAGTTTTAAAACCAGGAAAGGGTTTTTTATCTAGTGTGTCTCCTGGACATGGAGGAATTCTTGTGAGGGTCTGTATTAGTTTCAACTTTCCTAATAGAGCTGTGAGTGATAAGAGCCACAGTGAGGCGGTATCCAGAAATAGTGTTGGTGCCCAACTGTGTTAATTAGGCTCCAGCCTGAAAGTCTGCCTCTCAGGCTTCTTGGCAGATTAGAGTATGAAACACTAGAGAGAAATCCTCCACTGATATTTCTAGTTGTGCACCTTCCTATGAAACACATCTCTTATTTCTTCTATCTTTTGCCAACTTCTTCCCAGTTCACCTCTGTAAGTTCCCTTTCTTCTTGAGAGCTCCTTTTCCTCAGGTGTGTGTGTGGATGCTATTTCATCCTTCTATGACTCTAAAGTCCTCCTCCTAGGACTTATGGACATATAATTCCTCATGTTGATTCATGTTGTTATATCACTACTACCCTATGTTATATTACTATGAACTTGTGTAATACCTCCCAAGCTGATGGATTTATGTATACCTGTTTCAAGTAAGACCCTTTAGTCCAAAGGAAACCTGCTTACAATATCTGGTTTGACTCCCTATTTCCCTTTGGTGTTTTTATATCCCTTCCTGAAAAGTCAGGGAGGACATGCCTACCTGTGTTCTAAAACAAAAGAAGGTGGGAGATGTAGAGGGCTGGAATTCTGAAGAAGTATACTTGAAACAAGGTATTAATTCAGTGGAATTGAAGAGATAATGGTTCTCTAGTTCACACATAATCAGTATGCTGTAATGATATAATTACAATAAGATATATAAGGGCTAACAAGGATTGGAAGATAGACATTTTATCTTTGACTATCTTCATGGTGGCTTTCCTGCCTCCTGCACTATCTGCACTATGGGGGAGACTGGTAGATTGGCGGACTGGCAGACTGCTGGAAGAAACTGGGGACAGTCAATCAGACTATGAATCAGTCTGCTGGAAGAGACTGTGGAGCAGACTGGTTCAGATTGGGAGACTGAAAGAAACAATAGACTTTGGACTTTATTCCTGACTATTCTCATGGTGAATATTCTGCTGAGACCAAGACCCTTTCAGAGGACCTCCAGAAAGCTAGCCTGAACATGACATGTTGTTTATAACTTGGTATGACTTTGCAGAAGTCTTTCCCCATTAGTGGGCTTCAGTTTTCTCATTTATAAAAATAGGAAGGTAGAAGATAAAAGGGCTAAATGATTTCAGAGGTCCCTTCCTTTTCTAAATTCATAATTCTAGTAGGAATGATTGAATACAGGGATTATTTGCAGGAGATAAATTTTATTTAACTGCTTTTTCTTCCCCTACCTCCCTTAATTTTTATTCTTGTTTACAAATGATGGTTCTCTGGAGAGACAAGAGAGAAGAGGTATATTTGTGAATGAAGGTGACATAAAAACAAAAGCTAATAATACAAATTTAAAAACTAATTAGGAAGACTTTATTTTCAACCATCTCATTGCAAGCATAGACAATTGGTCTCTGATGACCCTAAGACACAATTAGCAAATGAGCTGCTAGGACAAAGAAAACAAGCTTTACAGAAGGGAGGTGAATGAGGTCTGGGAAGGACACTCACAACAACCCCAAAAGGTAATAAGTACAGGTGTGATTAACAACCTTTTACAGCTCTTCAGAGTGGAAAAATGATTCTGTGGGTTGCCTAAATATATACGACAACACAAACACCTTCCAAGAATCAGAGAGCCACAGAGCAGGGCTGGACTTCATAAGTCACCAGATCAAATTTGGTGTGGAATCTGAATCCTCTTTACCCTTATCAGAGAAGTGGTCATTTAACCTTTACTTAGAGGGGAACAAATACCTTTTATTTAGGCCATCTACTTTTCAATAGGTCTTATTGTTAGGAAGATGTTTCTTATACACAGCTAAAATCTGCTTCTGGGCTACTTACACTGACTTTTTCATTGAAAAAAAATTAACTTCATAATCAAAATGTTTAAGTTGACTCTTCTAAAACATAATGAGGAGTAAATTGAGGAGGAGTAAATGATGAGTAGTAAACTGTGGTCTAAACAAAGATGGGTCAGTTCCTTTCTCTCTCTCCTTCCTTCCCCAAAGTAACCAAGAGCGTTCGGCAGCAAAGGAATTTGCTACTTAATGCTGTATGGAAACATAGTCTTTATTGATTAGAATGGAAACATCGGAGAGGCGGTGGGCAAAATGGCTGCATGGTACAAGGCCCATTTTTGCAAAAAGAAGATCCCCGAGTTCTCTCTTTTAAGGAGGTTCCTGAGAGTGATGTACTAAGATAAGGATTCTCTTGTTATCTTTTGAGTAGAGACAGAAGTCTCTTCCCCTGCTGTGACATTTGGTCTGTTTGAGCAGATTTAGAATGGGGGCTGTAAAACCCCAGCCACCTCAGATAGCCCAAACAAGTTTGACCACATCAAAGTCCAAGTCCCAAATGGAGTTGGAGATCAAACAAGGAATACCAAGGGGCTACCGCCCTCAACAATGGCACCTAAAATTATATCCAGTGTACCTAGGAGGACCCTTTGGTGCCCAACAAAACAGGTCTATTATTTCTTCCATAGAAATACTTGAAGATAATTTTTATTTGTCCCATATAACTTTTCTCCATGCTTAATATTGCCAATTCCTTAAACCAATTCTCATAAGAAATAAATCTGTGATCTAGACTGTGGTCCAGAACTAAATACAATGTTCCAGATACAGTCTGACCAGGGCATAGTACAAGAACATATTCCTAGACATTATGCTTTCCTTAATATAGTCAGAAATTAAATTAATACCCTTGACTCCTATAACACATTTTTGGCTCACATTGATCTTGAAGCCCACTGAAACTCCCAGATTTGTTGTTTAGCAGTCTCGAATTATATAGTTGATTTCTTAAATCCAAGTTAATTGAAATTTATTGCTATTACATTATATTATTTGATTTATTCAAAGTTCTAGCTCATCAAGATCTTTTTTGAACTCTAGTACTACTCAGTATATAAGCTAATCCTCTAGCTTTGTGTCATTTGCAAATTTTATAAGTATACCATCTATATTGTTCTAAGTCATTGATTTTCAGCAAAGGACCTGACCCAGATTCCAGAAGTACATTGAACCATTACTAGAATTATTATTTATTCAAATCCTACCTCAGATATTTTATTAGGGATGTGACCCTGGGCACATGACTTAACCATTCTCAGACTCTGTAACCTAATCTGTACGATGATATTTGATAACCTCTATGATTGCTTCTAGCTCTAAATCTACAGGTTTTTCCATCAGTCCAAATCCACTTACTCACAATTTTCTAGCCCATTTCTTGCCATTTTTCCACAAGAGTATGAGAAACTTTAATAATAAAAAACTAGGAAATAGTAAAGACTATCATTTTGAGAGTTTTATTTTCCATCACAAAAGGGTCTTCCTTTAGTCACTTGACAATTGCTCAAGTTTTCTTTTTGTTTTTGATCCTTACTGAGTTATTACTAATCTGAAAAATTATGAAAGACTAGTAATGTTACTGAAGGCTGAAAAGAGGAAAATACTATCTTAATTTTCGAAAAGGGGAAAAACTAGATTCTAAGAGTCACAAATTCATTGGTTTAATATAAATCACTGACATAACTCTAGGACAGATTATTAGCCTAATAGCTTATAAAAATATAAACAAGGGATGATCACTAGTGCTATCATTAGTTTACTAAAAAGTCATTATGGAACATTTTGTAGTTTAGTGAAATATGTCAATAAAGGTATTTAGGTAAAAGCTGGATAACGGAGAAGTCAGGGATTTTATAGAGGATCTAAAGTTAATCTTCCAATTTTAAAATAAAACTGATTATCAGATAAAATCATCCTTATTTCTTATGACAAAATAACCAAAAGTCTCTCCTTTTGATAAAATGGACTCATTCAAAGCTACACAGTATTTAGTGACTGAGTCAGATCTGAATAGTAACTCATATCTATAGCACTTTATGGATTATAAGGTGTTTTATTTATAAATCATTTGATCTTCACAACATCCCTATGAGAGAGGTACTAATTATTATCTCCTGATTCAGGCCTTCTTTCCCTTTCTTGTCACTACAGTGAATTTCATCACCTTGGAACCATATTGCTTCTATATATAGAAGTTTGTCTTTAAAATTTTGTAAAACTTGGATCAATTTCTCTAATGACAAATTTATTAATGCATATCTTATGAAAATCAGTATTGTGTAGATTTTATATGCTATGTCTATAATACATACAAATATAAAGTTGATTTTTTAAAAGTTGAACTACAAAATACTCATTTTTGCTATGTAGTCTACTATGACTCACTGCTGTATCATGCCTAACAAATCCCAGATCTGTGAACCTTAAACTTTTTTTTTTCCCCTAAGTTTCATCCTGATTTCCTTTGATGATTTAGTTTATTTAGTGTGGATGTATATTAAGGGCCCCAATGTTTCTCTTTAAAATATTAAGACATAAGATTACAGGAGTGTTCCAGGATTGAAGTCTTTTAGTTACATATTTATCAAAGGTTTAACCAGTTTCTAAAAGGAGACAAAGTAAAAGTTCAAAGAGAAAGATTAGGGTGGGAACCAAAAGTAAGTGTAAGAGCCTTCTTTGTATTAATTCTAATAACCTCTACCTAGAATGGATTGAATGGTTTTAAGAAAATTATTCTTCAAGGAACACCAAATTACTACTATTTTGTTTAAGCAGATCAAAACCTCTAATGTAGACTTCATATGAGTGTCCCATAGCATGTAAAAACAATTTTAAACAGTTGTTTAACATTAAAGTTTTTTTTAAATTTTGAGTTCCATATTTTCTCCTTATTCTCCCCATTCTCTCCCTAAGATGGTAGGCAATATGATATAATAGGTTATACATATGCAATCATGTAAAATGTATTTCTATATTTAGTCATAAGAAGAAAACTTGAACCAAAAGAAAAAAAGTGAAAAAGAATATGCTTCAGTTTACATTCAGATGCCATTAGTTATTTCTCTGGAGGTGGATAGCATTTTTCATTATGAATCCTTTGGAATTTTCTTGGATCATTGTAATTCCCAGAATAGTTGTTTATCCTTATATTCTAGTTTTAATCCAGACTGGAATTTTACCTTGTTTCATGATTATTATAAAACTGTAAGAATGAAAGAAAGAATTTCAACAAAGAGAAAATGTTACCCTTCCACAGGTAACCCTAGAGAACTTCTAAATTTAGTTCTCTATACCATTAATTTTTAAATTTTTGACAAAGATGCACTGGCTCTGGTAGACAGGTTTTATAACCCACCAGAAAGGTGCGAGCAACTTCACTGTCCTTAGATAATCTCCAAGTGATGTGGAGAGACCCAGAAAGTGGTGAATGGAAGGGACCAAATAGGTTAGCCACCCAGGGGAGGGAGTGGAGTGAGGGAAGGAAAAAGTCAGAACAGAAGTGAGTGCAAGTGATAATGTTGTAAAAAATTATTCATCATTGTAAAGGTCCTGTAGATCTCTTAAGTTATAATCCTTCTCTGGGAGGAGATCTCTTTTCTGTAAAATCTTTTCCTCTGTGAGCAGGTTTCTTGGGAGCCTCCAGCCAGAGTGAAGGTAGAATCTCTAATCCTCTACTTCCTGAATCCTGGCTCTGAATCTCCTCCAGCTCTTATCCTTCCCCCATCCAGACTGCTCGTCCAGGCCCAATGTTGTCTTCTTTTATCCTCCCAGAGAATGGGCATGTGAGAACTCAGGGGCTTGTGGGAAAATACTAATGAACTTGCTCCTTTTAAAGATGCAAACTCCTTTAAACATGTAAACTCTACCTCAGAAGTCCAAAGGTGTAAACTCCCTTCAAAGACCTGAACCAAAGGTGTGAATTCTGAGCCAGAGAATTGTTTAGACAACCTGAGTTCTCACCTTGTAATCCTAACAACCCTTTGGTTCCACTTCTCTCTCTCAGGAAAAATCCTTGGGTTTAGATAATAAATTTGTCCCATAGCTTTGTGCCAAAAGCACAGAGTACAGAGCTTTCCTCCTAATTAATTAGAGGCCAACAGTAAGTAAGAGGATAGGGCCCTGGGGGATCTACAACTTCCCAACCTGGCTCCAATAAATCCTTCTAGGTTTCTCACACTTTACACCTCTTCACACACAACTTCTCTGAACCTCATTTCTCTTTTGTATAAAAGGAGGAAAACAGAACCTGGACTACCTATTTCAAAGGACTGTTATGAGAAAGGTATTTTATAAAACCACTGAAATGAGTTTTATCCCAATTTATTTTTTCATTCTCCAAAATCATTATTTTTCTTCTCTTCATTATTAAACTTCTTTCCTCACTTACAGAAGACAATAAGACTCCTGAGTTATAATAAGAAGCAAGCATTTATATAGTGCTACCTTTCAGAAATTGTGCTTTAAAAAAATCACCTCATTTGATTTTATTAACAAGCCTTTGGGGAAGGTGCTGTTATAGTCCCCATTTTACAACTAAGGAAACTGAGGCAAAAAGTGATTTGACCAGAGTCACAAAGCTAGTATATGTTGAGATCCTGGAAATCTTAGATTCAGCCGGAGTCAGGATAAGAAAAAGTCTTTATTCTTGGTCTTTTGGGGTCACTCTCAGGGGATTAGATATAGGAATCTCTACACCTCCTTCTTCTCTCTAGCGCCAAAGAATCATCCTACTTCACCTGCTGATCTCTCTCCTCCCTTCTCTCATCACACCCACAGATCAAGCCAGCATGGAGTTGAGTAGGATCATCCTTCAAACATGTTAATAGAGAATTGTCCAATTGGTAATTTGCCCTAAGTGCTAGTTATCTTGCATCTAGGTCAAGTACATCTTGTTCTAGCTCAGTTCTACCCCTTTACAAGTATATATGGCTTGATTTGAACTCAATGCTTCCTGACTTTAGGCCTAGTGCTGTAACCACTGTGCCCTTTTTGCTGCTGATCCTGGTACAGAATAGGTATCCAGTGATATTTGGATCTATCTATGGAAGTGCCACAGCAATAAAAAGCTGCCAAATTCACATTTATCATATTGAATAGAGAGAAGAAACGAGGAAAGAAGTCCTAAAATACACATCTTTCCTCTCTCTCAGGCACCTATGAGAATGGTCATCAACTATAACTGAACTACCTCTATACTGACATCTATGATCAAAACCTCCTCTCCTTTGACTTCTCCCTCATCTCCAAATCTATTTTTACTCCTCTGTCCTTCGAGTTCATCTTCTCAGAATGGACTAACTTTCCTCCCTTCACACTATGACCCTATAGTTCAATGGTCCTACATTCTTGTCCCTTGTCATGTTACTGGACACACCTAACAAAATTCCAACCCTGGTTTGTCCCTCATGTCTCATCTCTTACTCCTGTGATGCTTGATAAGGTCACAAAATTAATGTTTTATTCTTCCCTGAAGAACTTTGTATAATACTCTGAATGATACTATGCTTTGGTACATAAAGAACTGAACCCACAAAAATTTGGATTCTGGTCCAAGGTTACTTGGGAGGTTACTTAGCTTCTCTCATTGTCACAGGCAATGCTTTAGGTCTCTAACTTTTACATTTGTACAGGAGGTTTCCTCACTTGGAGTTTTCTAAACTAATGAAATCATGGGTCTAGTCAAGAGACTTCTACCGTCCTCCAATGACTCTCTCTTAAGCTCCCTCTAATACAACTACCATCTTCAAATGTTATCCCTCCTTTCAAAGAACCTCAATATAGCTTTAGTGAAAGGTCAAGCCCACCATTACGAACTTTCTCCTCACTCTTCACTCTCATTCTTCTTTGTTCTAGTCTCTATGAAAGAAATGTCCCTTCCTCTTGCAAAGATCAGCTTCAACTTTTAAGCTTGAACCCATTCCCTTCTCATCTCTTTTGGGAGCTTCTGCCTTTGGTCATTCCTTCTCTGTCATGTTCAATCTCTCCCAATCTACTGGTTCCTTCACCCCAGTCTACTAACATGCCTGTTTCCTCCATCTTTAAAATTCATTATGTGATGAATTTTAATCTATTTTCCTCAAGCTACCTTTCTGTCTTTTCACCTTTTCACAGCCAAACCCATAGAAATTGTTATCTATACTCACTGCTTCCCCTTTACCTCTCACCTACTTCTCTATCCTTTTCATTATGGCTTACAATCCTAGTGTATCACTAAAACTGTTCTCTCCAATTATCAATGATAATCCAATAGTCTTTTCAGTTTGGAAATTCACATTCCTCATAGTTATGCATTTCTCTTATTTTTAGCAGAAGACTACTGAAGGTAGTATACCAAGTGTTTCTCCTAAATACTCAATTCCTTTGTCTTTTACAATGCTGCTCTCTCCTGGTCCTCCATTCTAGCTAACTAGATATATTGTTCTGTTATATATTAACTATAATATTCACTTCCTTGGCACTTGAGAGCCAGTCATGGGCACACTTCCCTTTTGTCTCCCCATCTTCTCTCTCCCCCCTTGATGATCTTGAAGCAGGAGGGAAACTGTTCCCTTTACTGAAGCTGTGTTCCCTTTAAGATTATCACTCTGAGATTATATCTCCTTCAGAGATCAGGATCTCCCAGGCTCCAAGGAGTCTAGAGACAGGACCCATTTTCCCAGGATAAGAGAAGCAATACTATCCAAGGCAAATCAACTCCCATAAAAATTCTAAATTCTCATTCAATTGAGAAATCCTGGTCTGATCAGTTCAGGCTGTCCCAACCCTCCTATCAAGATACTCAATATAACAGCTTCCTGTGGCTCAGCTGCTAGGACTCTGCCCCATGATTCTTTCAGCATAAAAGAGTTCCATTTCCCCAATAGAACTTTGCCACTATAGAAGTCAATCTCTTAGCAAACTGATGTCTTTCCACAATAAACTTGCATTTTGCAATTAATGATTCAGGAATAAGTGAATTCTTTCACTTTTAAACCTGTGCCCAATAAAAGGGGATATTTTTAACAATTCTCTTATTGTTACTAACCTCATGACCACCAGGAATTGAGGGCATTCAAACCTCATCATAATGATCTCCTGGTTCTGCTCATTTCATTCAGCATCAGTTCATGTAAGTGTTTCCAAGCTTCTCTGAAATCATCCTCCTAGTCATTTCTTACAGAACAATAATATTCCATAACATTCATATACCACAATTTACCCAACCATTCTCCAATTGATGGGCATCCATTCATTTTCCAGTTTCTTCTTTCACTACAAAAAGAGCTGCCACAAACATTCTTGTACATGTGGGTCCCTTTCCCTTCTTTAGTATTCCTTTGGGATATAAGTCCAGTAGTAACACTGCTGGATCAAAGGGTATGCACAGTTTGATAGTCCTTTGGGCATAATTCCATATTGCTCTCCTTAATGGTTGGATTCTTTCATAACTCCACCAACAATGCATCAGGGTCTCAATTTTCCCACATCCCCTCCAACATTCATCATTAGAAGATGGAATTTTAACTGAGACTTGGAAGAAAGCCAGGGAAGCTGAGAGACAGAGTTGAGGAAGGAAAGCCACAAGCAAAATACCTGGAGTTCAAAGATGGAGTATATCGTTTGTGAAAAAGCCAGGTTTAGTGTTACTGGATAGTATGAGTGGGGAATATAGTATAAGAAGATTAGAGGTAGAGATTAAAGGTAGGAGAAAGTTAGGTTATGAAAGGCTTTGAAAATAGATTTTGCATTTGATCCTAGAAGTGATAGGAAGTAAGTGTAACTTATTGAGAAGAGGAGTGATGTAGCTGGATCTATATTTTAGAAAAATCACTTTTAGTGACTGAATGGAAGATGGACTGGCATGGGGAGAGATCTGAGACAGATAAACCTACCAGGAGGTAATAATTTAAATATGAGGTGATGGCCTTCACCAGGGTGGGTGGCAATATGAGAGGGGAGAAGGAGTATTTGAGAGATACTGAAGAGCTGAAAGGGACAGATCTTGACAATAGATTGAACACAGAAAAATAAGAGACAGTGAGAAATTGAGGATGATATGTAGTTTACAAGTATAAAGAGTTAGGGAAAGTGAGAGTGAATAGAAGACAACTGAGAAGCCTCTAAATTAAGTAATATGAAGATAAAAACTGAATTCATTATAGCAGCAGATGAAAAACAAACCCAAAATCATCCACTTCTAGACATTGTCATAATAACTAAGAAGTACCAATTTAAAAAACAGCACTTCCAATCAAGTATAGATTCCAACCACTATGTGTACTATAGGATAAAATATTTATTTATTACTATAAAGTAGAGCAATTTTTAAGTGGAACTACCTGAGTCATATTCAGCATGCCAACTATGACTCTAGGCTTCTTTCTGCCACCATCCCCATTTCTTATTTGTGACTCAGATTTTAGGCTCTTATGCACTTATGCACCTTCTGACCTTCATCTTATTTTATATGTTGTTATGTCCCAGTCATATGTGTAAAAGGAGTGGTAAGAAGTAAAGGATTTCTGGAATGAAAAGAAAATTTAGCATTGTACTTGAAGAAAACCTCAAATTCAAGTCAAAGCTCTCCTGCTACTAGCTACAGGGCCAAGGATTAATTATCCTCGCTAAAACTCAGTTTCCACACAACTAAAAAAGAGTAATAAAAATTGCTACACTGCCTATTTCGCAGGCATTGAAAGTTTGCAAAAGGAAAAAATTCACAAAGGGAAATCCTTTGTAAATTATAAATCACTAAATATAAACTTTTATAATGAGAATCTGGGGTTTCAGTGACTTGGCAGTGCTAGGGGAACATGTGATGAGCCAACAAAGGAAGTCATCAGTTGTAAGAGGCAGCTCAGGTACAGAGGAGTAGTACCATGCTAAAGATCATGGAAAGGAACAGAACCTTCTTCTGATGAAGTTCAAGAAATGTCTCAGATGAAGGGAAGCTGATGGCAATTAGAGCGGCACTGACTTCTGAACATTCTCCACAGACCCTGTGAAGTCTTAACGCACAGATGGGCGCCTGAGAATAATTAATATCACAGTAACCTGAGAATAGACTAGGAAAGACATCATTCACTCACAGCTTTAGAACAAAGAATTATCTTGGAAATTTTCTCTTGGAAAGCAGAAAATAATGTGGAAAGATGCTGACCAGTAACTAACGAAATGAGCTACAGTAGCCTCTGAGGTAAATTTTCTTCTTTATGATATGCCCGGAAGATTTATTTTATAATTGTTTTAGAAATAAACGATCCCGATTTTTCCTATTATTGTCACTTTTCCCAGTCGTGACAAACAGAATCCCTAGTCATGTATATAAACATAGTTATTACATTATAAGTGTGATTATAGGTGATCTGAAAGGAAGGAAGGGGGGCAAGAAAAGAGGAAAGGAGGGAGGAAAAGAGGAAGTGAGGGAGGGACGGAAGGGAGGGAAGAGGGAAGGAAGGGAGGGGAAGGAAGGGAGGGAAGGAAGGGAGGGAAAGAAGGGAGGGAAGGAAGGGAGGAAAGGAGGAAGGGAAGGAAGGGAGGGGGAGGGAAGGAAGGGAGGGAAGGAAGGAAGGAAGGGAAGGAAAGGAGGGGGGAGGGAAGGAAGGGAGGGGAGGAGGAGAGGGAGGGGAGGAGGAAAGAAAGGGAGGGGAAGAAGGGAGGGGAAGAGGGAAGGAAGGAAGGGAAGAAGGGAGGGAAGGAAGGGAGGAAAGGAGGAAGGGAAGGAAGGAAGGGAGGGGAGGAGGGAAGGAAGGAAGGGAGGAGAGGAGGGAAGGAAGGGAGGAGAGGAGGAAAGGAAGGGAGGAGAGGAGGAAAGGAAGGGAGGGGGAGGAGGAAAGGAAGGGAGGAGAGGAGGAAAGGAAGGGAGGGGGAGGAGGAAAGGAAGGAAGGGGAAGAAGGGAGGGGAAGAGGGAAGGAAGGAAGGGAAGAAGGGAGGGGAGGAGGGAAGGAAGGAAGGGAGGGAAGGAAGGGAGGGGAGGAGGAAAGGAAGGGAGGAGAGGAGGAAAGGAAGGGAGGAGAGGAGGAAAGGAAGGGAGGGAGGAGAGAGAGGGAGGGGAGGAGGAAAGGAAGGCAGGAGGGAGGGAATGAAGAAGCTCCCAACTACAAGCTTCATTCGTTGGATGTCTAGCTCTGCCAATGGGACTTTGTTTTCTCCGTTCCGCTTCCCACTCCCCATCACTTTGCAGCCGAGCTCAGACGAGACTCCTCCCCGTCACCTTCCCTCCCCCAGCTTGGATCTGCACCTTCCAGAAGCACTTTCACGAAGGGAACTGAATGAAGCCCGGCGGGTTCTTAAGCTTCTGAAGATGACCTTGACCAAGAGTCTGACACTGACAGTTCCGGTGGCCTCCGGTCCCCGGGAGCCCGTCCTTCCGCTGGGAGCCCTCCCCAGGATTCCTCTAAAAGCCTGGGCGAAAGCGGAAGAGGCTGAGAACCCCGGAACTAGAGGCGAGGCCCGGAGGGGGGGGGGTCAGGGGGGCTGAGAGCGCCGGATCGCCTCCCCAGAGGCCACGCCCCCACCGGAAGTCGCGTCCCGGGAGCCCCGAGAGTTGAGTGGGGGGGAAAGGACTACTATTCTCTGTCTGCTCGGAGAAAGGTCTCGCACGCGGAACCTAGATTATTTAGGAACCAGAGACCCCGTCAGCCTTACGCAATGACGCGGTTCCTGAGATCCGACCTCAATCAGGAAGTGTTCTCCCTCTTCCGCCCTGCTCCCGTAGCACTTCCGGCGACGCTCTGGGAAGCAAGGAGGATTCGGCGCCTCTGTAACCCGTTCCGTGGTCTGAAGGGCACTGGGAGCGAACGGACCCTAAAAAGTAGGAAAATTAAATGGAATTGGGGGGAACAGGGCATCTGAAGGGACTGGAGAAGAGTAAGGGGAGGGAAGAGGAGGGAAAAGAGAAATGGGGCAGAACCACGAGCCGAAAAGGGAGGAGAGGAAAGAGAATAAGGGAGAAAGAAGAGAGAAAAGGGACGAGAGGACAGGAGACAGAAAGGGAGGAGAGCTGAGGGAAAAGGACTGAAAAAAAGGAAATAGGAAAGAAAAGGGGGAAAGAAGAGGGGAGAGAAGAGAAGGAATGAAACTGACATTGGGGGAGGGGAAGTAGAGGGGGAAAGAGGGAGAAAGGAGGAGGAATGGAGGAAAAACAGGAAAAAGGGAGGGAAAATAGGGAGAGAAGGGAGCAAAGGGGGAAAAGCCTGCTTCTGTTGTCTTTCTGCCCACATTTCCCGGCTTGCCTTAATGATCACGGCACCATTTAAAACTTGGAGGACCCAGCAATGAAAACTGGACCTTGTTCTAACCAAGAAAGGAAATAGCTCGCTGGGGTGGCCATGTGGGGAGCTTCAGGGAGGCAGTGACAATCCCATTTTAGACTCGATGAGAGAAGACAAAACTGAACATAATCTGACGGATGCTCTAGATTAGAGAAAGCGGATTTCAAAGGTCAGGCAGGATTCCATGAATTAAAATCCTACAGAGTCAGCCAGGAGCAATGAAAAGCTCTCAGGAATGAAACTCTGAAGACCCAAAGGAAAACAATTCTGATATACAGGAAGAGGGTTGTGAGACGTTCCCCTCCCCCAAGACAAAGCTAAATTCTTGGAAAGGGACACAAAAATAACTACTTCTCCTTCTTTCCAAGGAAGAGCAGGAGGAAGTCATGATGCTGACGCAAGGCTTTGGGCGAAGATATATGAAGGCCTTTTTGAAAGGTTTCTTTGTGGCTGTGCCTGTAACAGTAACTTTCTTAGATCAAGTGGCCTGTGTAGCAAGAGTGGAAGGAGCTTCGATGCAGCCATCTTTGAATCCTGGGGGGAGCCACTCATCTGATGTAGTGCTTTTGAATCACTGGAAAGTTAGGAATTACGAAATACAGCGTGGCGATATCGTGTCACTGGTATCGCCCAAAAACCCAGAGCAGAAGATCATTAAAAGAGTGATTGCTCTTGAAGGAGACATTATTAAAACAATAGGGCATAAGAATAGGTATGTGAAAGTCCCACGAGGCCACATGTGGGTGGAAGGTGATCACCACGGACACAGTTTTGACAGTAATGCTTTTGGGCCAGTTTCCCTTGGACTGCTGCATGCCCATGCCACCCATATTCTGTGGCCTCCAGAGCGCTGGCAGCGTTTGGAATCGGCTCTCCCTCCAGAGCGTGCACCAGTTCAGACTGCAGAGAAGTGACCTCCTTGCATCTGCATGGCTTCTTTGGCTAGGAAGACAATATTAAATTAAATGGAAGGCAGAGAAAAAGAATTGTAGAAGGCAGGCAATGTGCTGGTTGAGGCTACAAATGGAGTATTCATGTATCCTATGCTTTTACATGGAAGCAAAAGATTTTTTTTTTTTTTCCAGATGAAACTATTGTATGTTACATAGTATTTTGTCTGGAGTTCTTGTACTACAGCATAAAATGTCCTGATAGCATAGTACCAAAAAAAAAGTGATTGTTTCAAGGCTTTTCCATATATTATGTAGGATTGAATTGTTGGGTATACTTTTTTCTTAATTTGTTGATTGTTGATTTCTTAAAATTAGGGTTTAGCTGATAAAAGTTCCTGAACTGTTAAGCTTGATGAAAACATGTTCATCAAGTAAATAATTCATGCACAATTCAGCAATATGAAGAAATAGTGACACAGATGAAGCGTGATTTTAATTGCCAGCATTCACTGGTTAGAAAACAAATAATGAACTTTGGCATATGATTCCTTTTTTTAAATGAAAAAGGGAGATGTCAGTCCTAAAAAGACATGTTGATGTACAGCAAACTCTCCAAAAAAAATTTTTTTTTTAAATCTAAAGTGCTATGTTGGAAGTGGAGGGAAATTTTATTTTGAAATAAAGGTGATGTTTTAAAAAAGATTTAAGTGAGATTTTAAAAAAAAATATACACACAAGAAAAAAATAGTGGGTAATGAAGCATGAATACAAAAGTTTAATTCAGTTGTGTAAGTAGAGTCAGTAGTAGTAAAATTTAGAATGACCTGAAGGTCAAGTCAGAATCATTGGCTTTATCTCTCCCTGCACCTTCTGTGGTGACAGGGTCAAGGCAAAGCTATGCAGCAGCAGGGACATAGGGCCTGAGGATAACTTAGGTAGACATGATTATTATTTGCATTCCAGAATCAAAAGATTAAATAAACTAAGAGGACTCTTGCTCATGTCCTTGGTGGGAGGAGGCTCAGGAGACATGTGGAGTGTTTTATCTCTGACAGATAAGGAAAGCCTTTTTCTTCACATTTCTTTATATGACTTGGGTGTCAGTGCTTTGGGACCAAAGACCCAAGTGGGAGATGGATCCATCCAAAAGGAAGAGATAGCAAGGACTATCAGAGGATAGTCCTTTATCAGAGGAAACTAAGTACATTTTACTTTTTACTCTAGGAGCATTATGAAGTTGAAATAAGCTACTAAGATGTATCTAAAACTGTGGGTGCCAGAAGAAGATAACTGACAAGTCACTTAAAAGATTGGGATGCTAGTACCAAAAGACAATAATTTCCATATTTTGATATTAGGATTTTATTTTCTAGCCTGAGAACAAGGAAAAAATTTTTCATAACTACAAGTACTTCTACTGGTGATTGGAGAAGTGGTTCAGACTTTTAGGTTTGCTGAGTTTTTTAGTATTCTCTAGTAGCCAGAAGGAAAATTGCAATCTGTTAAAAGGTAGCTGTCCCAAAGCAAGATAGATCAGTTTCTCCTTAGGACAGATAACACCCTCTAAGGTTGAAAGGATCATTAAAACATACTTAATATTTGCCTTATAGCCATTTTTGGATAAGTCTCTAAAGAATTTTCTCTGTCCACATAATTATTCAAGGGTCCTCAGGCTGTTGTGGCATCCAGCATTTGAAGGGTCAACTAGTCCTTGAGTCAGTTGTTCTTCTGACCAACTCATACACCTACTGATGAATTAGGATGCATACATCTTTTCCTTATAATTCCAGGGACATCCCTGAAGAATCAGAGTGATTTTTCTCTAATGTAATTAGATCAAGCCTTCAGTCTATTATACTCTCTCCACTGTTAACCATCAGTAATTAAAATCCTAGTTTTATTTAAGCAAATGATATATGTTGAAATACTGTTTTACAAACAGTATTTATATAGGAGGAATAGAACTACAAAAATTTCCCCAGCCTACCTCAGATCCTGGGGAGAGTAGATTCAAAATAGTTTCTACAAAGCATTTGCTCCCCTAAGTTCACTTCCAAATGCTGTTTAGCTGCTGGATGAGTAACTGTTTTAGGCTGGGATAAGCAGGGCTTTTACTTGCCTCATCCTTTCACAGTTTCTGGTTGGCTCTAATATAGATTCCAGCTCCTTCAAAATGGAACTTGCTATTTTGTCCTTTCAAAATTCACCAAATGACAGCCTCGTTCAGTATTTCAATTGAAAGTAGGAGAGAACAAATAGAAGCCATCTGTGGGGAAGATTAAGGCTCAAAGCCTCTTTCCCCACCTAAAAGCTGGTAGCACAAGTATTACTCTAGAAAGAGGGAGTACCTTGGCCAGTTAGTGTCTTGTGAATGTGTATGTGGCACTAGCAGTCAATTGATTTCAGTTCAGTGGCCAATTCAAAGGCTCTTCATAGGCCAGGAAATAATATGTGTGTATGACCGAGTCTATATTGCATCGGATTGCGTGCTTCACTGCTCAGAAACACTAGGCAGCAATGAACTATCTCAGTCACCTGTTATATCAGTAATAGGGTGGCGCCAACAGAGACATGAAGAAGAGAGAAGCTAGGGTGAACTCTTCCACTTGACCTAAACCCAGCCAGCCACTCTGAGCAAGGTATTGCAAACCAATGCTTTTCAGAACTATAGTCACACATTACCAAATTACTGATAAGACATTAACTTTTGGATATACCATAAGCAACTAGAATTCTACATAAAATAGAACTGATTATCTTGCACCCCCAAATCTATTCCACTTCTAAACTCCACTATTTCTTTCATGTATACCAATATTCTACCAGTCATCCAAGTTTACAACTTCAATCATTCTTCACCATCCATTCATGAAGAACAGATAATTAAAACTATCCAGAAAATGTAAGTTTCTCTTCACTGGAGGTCTCCAAATGGAAGGTGACTTAAATCAGGATAGAGGGGCTTCTGTAGAGAGCCAAAAGAGGAAAACCAAGAGAGCAAAGGGACTAGAAATCATTCTGAGAATTTATTAAGAATGTTTAACCTACAGAAGATAAAGCGGTATTATTTACTGCATGGTCTATGGTCCTCTAGGAGTTCACAATCTAATAGAGACAAAAAGCAAGCAAATATCTATAAACAAGCTAGATACAGAATAAATAAATAGTTTAAATGTGGACATAAGAATTAAGAGGGATTGAGAAAGGTTTCTTGTAGAAGATGAAGTTTTAGTTGGGTCTTAAAGCTAAGGAAAGCAAAAAGTAAAGAGAAGGTCCAAGCATGGGAGACAAGCAGAGAAAATGCCCAGAGCTGAGAAATGGAGTTTGGTGATTGTGAAATAGCAAGGACATCAACATCACTTTGTGGTGTAAGTAAGGCATAAAAGACTAGAAAGGTAGGAGGGGGATAGGTTATAAAAGGGCAGCTACGTGGTATAGTGAATAGAGCCAGACCTACAGTCTGAGCAGAGCTGAGTTCAAATCTGGTCTCATACACTTACTTGCTATGTGATCCTGAGCATATCATTTAACCCAATATGCCTCAATTTCCTCATCTGTAAAATGACCTGGAGAAGGATATGACAAACTACTTGAGTATCTTTAGCAAGAAAACCCCATATAGGGTTACAAAGAATTAGACATGACTGAAACAACCAAACAACAAAGGTTATAAAGTTTTAAATATCAGAGGATTTTGTATTTTATATTGCAGGGGATAGGGAGCCATTTGAGCTTATTGATTAGGGGACGGTTGAAATTGAGCTTTAGTAAAATCACTCTGACATCTGCATGAAGGATAGATGGGAGCAGGGAGAGAGAGGTGAGGCAGCAAGCTATTGCAGTAATCCAAGAATGAAGTGATGAAAGCCTTCACTAAACTAGTAGCAGTATTAGAGGAGAGAAAGGTAAATTTGAGAACTTTGGCAATAAATTGGATAGGGAGAATGAAAGAAAATGAGAAGTCAAGGCCTATTTCTAAGTTATGGGCCTGAGGGACTAGAAAGATGGATTTTTCCCTTAATGAAAAATGAAAAGCAAGAGGTTGTGTAGAAAAGATAGCAAGAATGGTTTTGGAAATGTTGAATTTATGATGTTTTTCTGGATATTCAGATACCTGAAAAGCATTTGGAGGGAAAATGGAACATAGAAATACTAATCTCCTTCTCTTCCCACACCAACACATGAAATTTAAGATGATCCTAATACTTTTATATAGTCTAGATAACTACATATCACCAAAGATGACATTACCTTTCAATTCATGAAGCATAAAAGGATCCTTTTGTTAAGTTCTGTAGTTAAGAAGGTGAGATTTTTCTTTCCAAATCATATTTTCAATTAGACATAAAGGTTGAGTTGGATATCCCTCTAGTAAATAAGCATAGATAAATGATACCCATGAGTGTAAATTTGTCAATTTAATATGATTACTGGTTATCATGCTAAGAGATTTCTGAGATTCTCAGGTGTTTTAATTAAGATAAGACCTATAATTCACACCACCAGTTTTTAATTACTTAATAAGCATTAATTATCTTTTTTTGCTATAATACAGATGGTATAGAATTGAATAGAATAAAATACTGAATTAGAAAAATCATTTCAGTTAAAGAACTTCTAACCAATTTTGGGATTTGGATTTTAGTATTCAAAAATTCTCTTGTCCCATTAAGCACTGCATATACAAATTGAGTTAGGTTATTTACTTCTCCAATGTTAAATGAAAAATGATGGGCAAATAAAGAATTTACAAGGCTTTTACTCAATATGAATTTTCTTATTCTGAATAAGGCTACAACTCTGAGTGAAGATTTTTACACACTCAAATTCGACTCAACAAATATTAAGGCCATACCAGGTACAGGTATGAGGTACCAGGGAGAAACAGTTAAGATAAGACAGGTTTCCTTTGATTTCAAATAGGCCTGGAGACTTCAATGACTTAATGCTAAGTGAAGTGAATAGAACTAGGAGATCATTATACATGGCAACAGCAAGATTATACAGTGATCAATTCTGATGGACATGGCTCTTTTCAACAATGAGATGATACAGGCCAGTTTTAATGGTTTTGTGATAGAGCCATTGACACCCAGAGAGAGGACTGTGGGGATTGAGTGTGGATCACAACATAGTATTTTCACTTTTTGTTGTTTGCTTGCATTTTCTTTTCTTTCTCACTTATTGATCTAATTTTTTTGTGCAGCATTTGTGGAAATATGGATAGAAGAATTGCATATCTTTAACATATTGGATTACTTGCCATCTTGGTGGGAGGGTGAGGGGAAGGGAGGGGAAATTTTGGAACACAAGGCTTTGCAAGAGTTGAAAATTATGCATATATTTTGAAAATAAAAAGCCTTATTTAAAAAAAGAAAGACAGATTTCCTTAGAATCTAGGTAGACTTTATTCCCAATATGAATTCCCTAATGTTGACCAAGCCAAATGAAAAGTTTTCCCAATGTTGTTGCATTCAAATGGTTTCTCCCCTCTGTGAATTCTCTGTTGTCGATTAAGCCAGGAACTTGTACTGAAAGATTTCTCACACTAATTACATTCATATGATTTCTCTCTAATATGAATTTTATGATTATTGCATGATATGATTTGGATCTGAAAACTTCCTCCTATTTGTTACCTTAGAAAGATTTTTCTCCAGTATAAATTCTCTGATGTTGAATAAGGAACAAATTCTGACTGGAAACTTTCCCACACTCATTACACTCAAATGGTCTTTCAACACTAATGAACCTCTAATGATCACCAAGGTCTGATCTGCTTCTAAAAAGCATTATCACAATTATAACATTTAAAAGGCTTGCCTCAGGTGTGAGCTTTTCAGTTCTGAATAAATACCAAATAGCCCTTTAAATATCATAATTATGGTTCATACTGATGAAAAGCCATTTGAGCATAATGAATATGGAATTTTCAGTTGGAATTTTACTAAAAGTATTTCTCATCAGTATGAGTTCTGCTATGTTTAACAAGTCCTATCTTCTTGCATAAGGCCTTTCCAGAGTCAGTGCCCTTAAAGGCATTCTCTCCAGTATGGTTGTTACAAACTGAGAACTACATGAGAATTTTTCCATAGTTATCATCATAAAAGGATTTATCTCTGGTATGATAACACTCATGTTGACAGTTCAGATTTAACTTCAAAAGGAAGACTTTTCCATAGCTGTTACAACTATAAGATTTCATAATTGTATGAATTCTCTGGTGTTCAATAAAATGGGAGTTTTAATTAAAAGTTTTACCACAGTCATTACATTTAAATGGTTTCTTTCCAGTGTGAAATATCTGTTAAGAAATTTGTCTACAAAAGTACTTACCACAATCATGATATTCATAGCTTTTTTCTTCATTATGAATTCTCTGATACTGAATAAAGGCTGAACATTGAAAAATTTTTTCTACATGTAGTACATTTATGGCAATTTTTTTTTGTGTGTGTGTGTGTGTGTAGAAACCCTCTGATATGTAATAACTTCTGAGTTCTCACAGAAGGGCTTACTGGATTCACTATGCTCTTGGTATCTCTCCCATTTGGTTGTGCTTGACACATAGCAGCTCTTAATAAATTCTTATTGATTGATTCTTATAGAAAATTGTCAGTATTCAGATGTTGCAAAATGGACAACTTCTAAGGGTTGTCTCATATGTATCACTAAGTTGCTTTCTTGTTCAAAGGTGTTGCTTTCTCTATAATTTAATTGTCCGTCCCCCCTCCTCCCCCCGCCAGGGATTTCTAAGCTTAAGGTAAAATTCCCATTCTGATATCTGTCCTGGAGAAAAATAAACAAAATAGCTTATGAACATATTTTTTGGAAGAGAATTATAAAAGAAACAGAATTATCAAATTGAGACCAATATAAAAGATAAGTAAGCTACTTTGAAAGTACCACAAAACAAAACCTTAAGTATGGAGAAGAGAAAGAAAGAATCTAGATGACCACTACCATAGGAATGATAACCAGAAGAGGAGATAAAGTATAAGCAGAGAGCTGAATGATTCTATTAAAAATGAGAGAGAGAAAGAAATCTGGCCAGAAGACCATGTCAAAAAACAACAAGGAAGTAGTTCTGCCATTCTAACCTGTCTAGGACTCATTCAGAAATGCAAAAGCACAGATTATTGAAGAAAAATTACATGTTGTCATTTCCTGGTATAGACCAGCACACAAATGGTTGTACTCTTATTTTCTTTAGTTTCCAAAGAGTTCCCCCCCCCCCCAACTCAAATCCATAAGAATCTCTGGTGATCTTTTCTTGAGGATCTTGCTTAACTTGGAACCATATAATTTCTCTTTCCTCCAGCTGGGTGGTGATATCAGATTTACAGACTGGAAATCCTGATCAAGGGAAAGGGAATTAAATGTGCTGTGTGAGAAAGATACAGCTATCTCAATGCTGAGCCAAAGACCAGGCACATAAGGTGAGAGACTAAAAAGGGCATAGATAACAGGATAAAAAAAGAAAATGGTCACAAGCATGTAATTGAAGAAGGAAATAGATTTAGTCATCCAAAAAATTTGAGAAGAAATGGCTGGCTGTACCTAAAGAATCCAGAAGATAAGGAACTCAGCAGTTTGTCAATCAATAAGAAAAAACTTTTAAAGATAACTGGAACTAACTGAATAAGGATTTATAAAGTATAGTGCAATTCAGAAGAGGTTCGGAGAAGCAGAAAAGTATGCTAAGAAAATAACTCAATTGGAAATCTACTTAAAAGTGACAAAAATAAAAGTAATAAATATGTTGGACAAATAAAAGAAGGAATCTCGGAATTATTTCATTTCCAGGAAGTATCAAAGGAATAAACCCAGTTACTGTGGACTAAAAAACTGAACAAATAAATTTCCCCAAAATACTAAAAACAGTGTACAGCAAATTGGGAAAATTCACAAAATGCCAGCAAGGAAAAACTTATAATTCAGCTCCCCAAGGAATATGTTTCTGTGTTAAATGTTGATACCCACCTCCCCAAAAAAAAAAACAAAAAAACTATCTATAGGAAAAATCATTATTTATCAAAAATCCTCAATCTGGATTTCATAAGATTGTCTACAAAAAACAGAAATAAAAATATGGAAGATGAAAAAAAATTAAACTTAAAACAAGGGCCCTGATCCCATAATCAATTTTACAGCAAAACTAATTATTCCTTTTTTGGTTCATTCATTTATTTATAGCAGTCATTTTTAAAAATTAGGTTTCAAATTTTCTTTCCCTTCAGGTTTTCCCCCTTTCGGTTAAAGGGAAGCAATATGATACTCATGTGAAGTCATGCAAAACACATTTCTTTATTATCCATGTTGCAAAAAGAAAAAAAGGAAAGTATAACCATTTTTTAAAAACAAAATATGGTTATTTTAAAATGTAGATCTTGAACAATTATGGAAAAAAGCCTAACATTTTAGCAGCTTTCTGGAAAAATAGCAGAAAGAAACTAAAAGTCATTGGACAAATCAAAGAATAAAGAAAGTTTCCCCCCAAAAAAAGAAAAAGAGATAATGATTTGGGAGCAGAACAACTAGAACATTCTTAGTGCCAGAAACAATCAGAAATAGAAAGGGTAAAGTTATTAGAATTATAGATACTTTATAACTATGACTAATTATTAATTCAATATAATCTTAACAGAGTAATAACTATAATTGGATGGACAATTGAATGGGTGTTAAAATTTGGGAAGAAAAAAGATAAAATGTCTCCAAAAAATGAAAAACAAATTTTGGTACTTAACCTGAAGGAGATATGCACAAAATGAGAGACAGACTGAATTGATGGATAGAGAACCAGTCTGAGTCTAGAAGACCTGGATACATATTCTTTGATACAGCTTGATTATGTGATTTTTAGCAAGTCATTTAACCTCCCAGTGCCTCAAGCAACTCTCTTAGAATAGTTTTAGTTTTCAAAGCAGGTGTTGGTCTGTATTGATAGAATTAATTTCCTCTTTGGGAATTCTTTTTATCAATAAAATCATAGCTCTGATCAAAAAAGACAAAAAAATAATATGCTTGAAAAGGAAGGCAGAGAAAAGAGAGGCCAGAGCAATACTAAAGTAAAATTTTCAAATCTGAAAGGCAGGAAACTAGAAAGATCAACTTTATATTGTGTGTGTATAACCTATGTCAGATTGCTTGCTGTTTTGGGGAGGAAAGAGATAAGAAAAGAAGGGAGAAAAAAAATTTAGAACATAAAAATCTTGTAAAAAATGAATGTTAAAAACTATCTTTACATGTATTTGGAAAAATAAAATACTATTGAGAAAAAAACAAATACATTTTTTGAAAAGAAAAAGAAATGTTGATTTTAGCAATATTTATAGAGTTAATAGTAGAAAAATAAAATTTTGAGTTTTTTCTTAAGGAATTGAAATTCACAGCACTGAAGTCAGGAGGACCTGATTTCAAATCTGGTCTCAGACACTTAATACGTCCTAATTGTGTGACCCTGGGCAAGTCACTTAACCCCATTGCCTTGGGGGGGGGGGAAGGGAACTGAAATAAGGAAATTTGTATTTTCCAAAAAAACAGATGATTTAAGATGAATGAAATTGAACAAACCTGTATGCAAATGGATGAAATTTCCCTATGGGAAAAAAAATGCATAGACTATATTAAAAACAGAATTCAATGAAATATTGGCTAGAGAAAACAACTAATGTTGAACAATTACATATTTTAATTCAAAGGGTGGAGTAAACTGCATTATTCTACAATAAAAATGCATTATTCTAAAAAATTTGTAGATACAATGATGACTGACAAAAATGAAAATAAATCAGAAAGATAAATAAGGAAATTAATGCTCAAAAGTGCCAAGATCAACAAAATCATATATATGTATGTATATATAATGCATATCACAATACACTAACTTTCAAAACAGCTAAATGTCTTATAAGAAATAGAAAATTAATGACAAAAGATTTCAATACTCCTTTGCACTAGAAATGTAGTAGAGGGCACTCTTGTTCAGATACAAGTTCGACTAGCTAATATTCTCTGAGGTCCACTGATACAACTCTGAGAGTCTTTTGATACAATTCTTATTTTGTTTTTTGTTTTTTGTTGGTTTTTTTTGCTCAGGAGAGATATATTTGGGGTGAAAAAGATAGACTATAAATGACAAATTGATCTTGCCATCATCAATAAATGCATTATTTCCATGTTCAAGAGTTTCAAAGTCCCCTTATCTTACTGTTACCTATTGGTTTTCCACTTCTCCCTCTACCTTCCCTTACTAAATCCTGCTCTTCATAACCTTGTTCAGTTGTTTTGGTTGCCTGACTCTTTGTGGCTATTAGGGCTTTTCTTGACAAAGATACAGGAGTGGTTTTTCATTTGCTTCTCCAGCTCTTTTTACAAGTGAAGAAACTAAGGTAAGCAGGGTTAAATGACTTGCCCAGGATCACACAGCTAGTAAATTTCTGAAGCCAGATTTGAACTTAGGAGGATGAGTCTTCCTGAGTCCAGACCTAGTTGGCCACCCAATCCCTTAACCTCTCAGTTTTTGTTTTTTTTTTTCCAGGACATCTCCCCTACATTAGCCATTCCCTTCTTTCTCCGCACCTTGACCTCTTATTAAACCAGTTCAACTTCCTACTGGCCTCTTGACTCCCTGCTCCCCTGATCACATCATTAACTGCACCCTGACAAGCTTTAATCTTGGATAATTTTTACAATTACACTCCCTTTACTCCTACACATGTCCACAAAATGGAGAAAATCATGAAACCATTCTGACAGGTTTTACCACAAACTGTTACATAACTTCAACTGGGTCCTCACTGCTGCTAGGCAATCTTTCTATACTTCCTTATCAACTCATTATCTCCTTCTGCACAGCAGCTCTTCAAAGTCTTTTTAACTTTCTCTAAACCTCCTCTGACACTCTTTCCTGTCCTAGCTGAGAAGCTTGCCTTATATTTAACAGGAAAAAAAAAAAATGAGACTATTTACTGTAAACTCCCTCTTCCCTTTTCATCTGAAATGCCTTCTGCCACTCTTTCCTTCATCTGTCTCAAATGAAGTGGCCTTATTTATTACCAAGGCGAACCTCTCTACCTATACTAATGATTCCATTCTATTTCATCCCCTTTATTTCCCCTTTATCATGACCACTATTATCATTCATCTCTCCCTATTGGCTTTCTCTAATGCCTACAAATATGCTCATATTTCCCCTATCCTCAAAAAAACCTTAGCTTGATCCTTTTATCCCCACTTAAATACCACAATGTATCTCATTGGCTCTTTGTGGCTAAACACCTTGAAAAGATTCTATAATAGATGTTTCACTTTCTCTCCTCTCAATTATAATTTGACTTCTCACCTCATCTCATGAAAGTGGTTCTTTACAAAATTACCAGTGATGTCTTTTGCCAAATCCAGTGGTTTTTTCTCAATCTTATTCTTGATCTTTCTGCAACCTTTGATACTATGAGTCACCCTCTTTTCATTGATACTCCCTTGTGTCTAGGTTTTCTGGACACATTCTTCCCTAACATTCCTATCTGATCAAACCTGTCTCTTCTGCAGGATTCTTTTCTATATCAAATCCTCTAACAATGGATGTCTCACACGGTTCTGTCCTGAACCCTTTTCTTTTCTCTCTTTACGTTAATTCACTTAGTGATCTCATCAATTCCTATAGATTTCTGTAGATTAATGACTCTCAAAACTATTTATTTCTTGTCAACAATAGAAAAGAAATCCAAAATCAATAAAAATGTAAATTTAAAAGTCCTAAAATTAAAAACAAACTCATATCCATTAAGCAAGCAAAAATGCTAAACAATGGGAAATTCACTGTTGATGCTGTGGAAAGACAGAAATGTTTCTTCATTGATCAATTGTTCTGGAAATTATTCAAAATTATGAAAGTTATTCAATTGTTGGTGCCCTTTGAAAACAAAGATCACATTACTGAGAATGTAATCTAACATTACTGATAGCAAGAAACGACCTGTTTATATAGAAATTACAGAATCATATTTTTAAAATTGGAAGGGACCTCAGCATTTAAGCCAATCTGTACTCAAAAAGAATTATTACAAGTCCTTATCTAGTCTTTGCTTAAAGACCTCCAATTATCAATGTCCTTAAATTGTGGCAGCCAGAACTTAAATGATATTTGCACGTGTTATCACCAGGTGGGGAACAAAGGACCCATCACTTCTTTATTCCTGCATGTTATGTCTCCTAATGCAGTCTAAGATTTCATTAACATTGATTCATATTGTGCTTATAGTTCACTAAGACCCTTACACCTTTTTCAGACAAACTCTTGTTATGTTGTCTTCTTCATCTTGTACTTGTGAAAGCTTTTTTAAAATATAAATGGAAGACTTTGTTTATTCCTGTTGAATTTTATCATATTAAATTCAACCCAATGTTCTAATCAATTTTCTGACATTTTAAGTAACACTTCCAGCTTTGTTTAATCTGCATATTTAATGTATGTTTCATAGTGTAGCTGTTGGCACACTGGGCCTGAAGTCAGGAAAGACCCAAGTACAAATCTTGCCTCAGCTGTTCACCAACTTACTTGGCGAAGTGATAATTCATTTCACTTGTGTTTGCCCCAGGTTCCTAACCTGTAAAATGGAGAAACAGCACTACTTCCAAGAGTAGTTGTGAGGATCAAATGAGATACTAATAAAGAGCTTAGCATATATACTGCCTAGCAGATAGTAAATGGTATAAACATATTAGCTATTATTATTTATGCCTTTATCCAAGTCATTAATTAAAAATAGCAAAGGACCAATCACTGATCCTTGCAAGCCAAGTTGCACTGAACCATTAATAACTCTTTGAGTCAGCCCATTCAATGAATTCAGAATTCATCTGATTGTATTATCATTTGAACTATATTCTTCCTTATTCTCTACAAGAATAAAATGGGATACTTTACCAAATACTGTTAAAATCTAGGCAAATGATACCTACTATATTCCCTTGATCTTTCAGTCCTAATAATTCTATACACTTTTAACAGGATAGATCATTCACTAATATAAAGAACATTTTCCTTTGTATATGGCCCAGCATTTGAATGATGTTTTTCTCAAAAGGTAGCCATTTATTACAACTTTCTTCATCACCACTAATGGTACCCCAATTTATGGGGAATGAAAGGTTTCTATGACCAAATTCTTTAAGGACAAAATTAAGATTGTTCTGACCAATATTTTTGCATGAAAAGTACAACTGACGTTGTGATCAAACAATATTTATTAAAACACCAATTGTGTGGATTTCAGTTTTGATGCTGAAGGAGATACAAAATCAGCTAAGACACTTCCTGCTCTCAAGGAGCTTATAATTTACTAAAAAGGATTCTCTGATTAGGGATTCTTTCTTACACAATTGAGAAAACTCTCTCAAAATTGATTTTCACAGCCATCCCTTTAATCCTTCAACCAACAAGCCTAATTCCTCAAGGTATGAAGACATCTCTATTGGTTCAAATCATCCCTAGGTCCAGAAATGGCCCATTCAGTAGGACCAAGGATATCCACTTCCACACAATATAAGAGAACTCAATATTCAAAAGTGCCAAGACAATTTTGCCAGTGGTCAATCAGATAATTATACCATGAGGCAGGATGTTTATCATATAAAAAAAGTAGTGAGACATACTTTTTTGGGGCAAGGATGACTCTCAATTATTGAATGACTATAAAATGTAACATTTCCAATGTGTATTTACATATGATATCCTTCACCAAAGCTGTTTATTGTGGTAAAAAGTTGATTTGTAAATTTGTAGGGTAAATGTGTGGAGAAAGAGAGTTCACTGAAAATATGTTACCTCTTAATTTTAGAGGGAGGTATTCAGGGGTGGATTCTCATTGAAACACTTTAACATATTGACTCAACTGACTAAAATCACCAGAACTTTTTCAGAAAAAGGATTATTCATACCTCTTTTAATTGGAAGATTATTTTTGTACCCACATTTAAACTTTTTTTTTTTTTTTTTTTTACTTTTGGAGGAGGGGAGTTAAAGATAGACTTGTGATTTCAATAGAATCTCTTGGCATGAAAATTTCCAACTACCAATGTTATCGATAATAAAAAGCATAAATGAAGTCACACTGCTAATAACACAGGCAAGACTCAAAACTAGTCTTCCTAATTCCAGGGCTAATTCTCTTTAATTATACCATATCACCTTCTCAAGACTCTGTATTCATTTCTATTGAATTTAATTTTAGTAGACTAAGCCCAATGTCTTTAAAAAAATACAACTACAACTACTGAATTAAAGATAACAGCAATAAACTCATGTTTTATACACAGACTTTAAAAAAAAATCAGTAAAATGAGGATGGTTTTGTTACTATTATGTTAAATTGTTCAACATACTTATCTTTTGGGGGTAGATAGAACAAATTATGGCAATTTTATAAAGATATGTACAACCACATATGATTTTTTTTTAATTTTCCATCATTGTTTTACTATTTTTTACATATGTGCATATGCCAGAATACACATGCCAATAGAAGATACTTTTAAAAAACTAGTTGTAAAACATAAAAAATTCCACTTCCCAATAATCATTACAAATACAAACTGACTTGGGCAATTTTCTACTATAGAATAAGCCTTGATTAGTCAAGAATTGATTTCTCAATTCAAGTTTATAGTCATATGAAAAAATGCTCTAAATCACTATTGATTAGAGAAGTACAAATCAAGACAACTCTAAGGTACCACTTCATAACTCTGAGCTTGGCTCAGATAACAGGAAAAGACATCCAATAGGAAAATGATCCAACCATTCTGAGCAGCAATTTGGAACTACATCCAAAGGTTTATCCCATTATGCATAGCCTTTGATCCAGCAATGCCACTGCTGGGTCTGCATGCCAGAGATCATAAAAGAGGGAAAAGAATCCACATGTGCAAAAGTTTGTAGTGGCAAGAAATTGGAAATTGAATGAATGTCCCATCAATAGGGGAATAGTAATATTGTTCTATAAGAAATGATGAGCAGACTAATTTCAGAAAAGCCTGGAAAGATTTATATAAACTGCTGCTGAGTGAAGTGAGCAGAACCAAAAGAACACTACACAATAACAGCAATATTATGTGATGTTCAACTAGGACAACCTTAGCTCTTCTCAGCAATTCAGTGATTTAAAACAATTCCAATAGATGAGATGGAAAATGCCATCTGCATCCAGAGAACTATGGAGACTAAATGTGGATCAAAGCATAGTTTCCTTTTTTTTTTTTTTTTAATTGTTTTTGTGTATTTTTTCCCTTTTGGTCTGATTTTTCTTGCGTAACATGACAAATGTGGAAATCTGCTTAAAAGTACTGTATATATATAACCTGTATCAGCTTGGTATTTGGAACACAAAATCTTGCAAAATGTTTAAAAGTATCTTTACACATATTTGTATTGAGAAACAAAAAGATGTTTGTACAGAAACTTTTTACATAATCAAAACCACCCATTTTATTTTCTATGATCCTCTACATTTTTTTATTTAGTCATGAATTTTTCTCCTATCCATAAATCTGATTGGTAATTTTTGTAATGGCAAACATTGGAAACTGAAAGAATAGAGGAATGACTGTGATTAAATTTTAGTTTATGAATGTAATCCACTGCTATTATTATGCTATGAGAAATGAGGAAACATGGCATTTTAAGAACTGATGCAGAATGAAGTGGAAAAAAAACAGGAATAATTTGTATTATAACATCAACATTATAATGAAGAGTTTCAATGTTTTTTGTAAAAAAATAATAAAAGAACCAGAACAATATACATTTTAATAACACTTGAGACAAACTATAAGAATCACATAACGACCACTATTCACAATTCCAAAGGAATATTGTTTAAATGTTCTATCCATTGGAGAGATAATAGATTTAGGATACAAAACAAGACACATTTTGGCATATAGCCATTGGGGGAATGTTTTATTGAATTATATATAATTGTTAAAAATTTAATTTCTTTTATTTTTTTCAGTGAGTGGAGCAGGAGGAGTGAAAACATTTCTGTTCATTTTTTTAAGAGGTGGAAGAGTACTGCAGATGTGAAATTTTACATGAATTTTCACCTGGGGTCACTATCATTAATTTTATTTTACTGTTTTACTTTGTTACAAGAAACATCTCACAAAGTGGACATAATTTGGAAATATATAATGTAAAACCAAAATATATCAATAAAATGATTTGTTTGCTCCCAAAGTTCACAATCATCAGTTTTTTCACTATTGAAGTTAAAACTGATTGAAGGAGGATTTTCCACATTTAAAACAACCATTAACCAGAGACCCTACTCAGTGCAGGATACTATTATAGAACACTGAAAATTATTATCTTTCTGAACTGAGAGCTATAAAGCCCCTAATATCATGGAATTTATAATGCAGTAAACTTCTCTGAAGTGTGAATTTTCTGGTGTCGTAGGAGCCTAGAGCTCAAACTGAAGGCTTTTCCACATTCATTACATTCATATGGTTTTTCTTCAGTATGAACTCTCTGATGTACAGTAAGGTATGGGCTGCACCTGAAGGTTTTCCCACACATATTACACTGATATGGTTTCTCTCCAGTATGGATTCTCTGGTGTTGGCTGAGTGTAGAACTCCGACAGAAGGTTTTCCCACATTCATTACATTCATATGGCTTTTCCCCAGTATGGACTCTCTTATGTACATTAAGAACTGAACGTCTATTGAAAGCCTTTCCACACTCATTACATTTAAATGGTTTCTCTCCAGTATGAGTTCTCTGATGTCGAATAAGGACCGAGTGTCGAGTGAAGGCTTTTTTACATTCCTTACATTCATAAGGTTTCTCACCAGTATGATTTCTTTGATGGTTAACAAAACCTATTAACTGAGTGAAAGCTTTCCCACATTCATCACATTTATAAGGTTTTTCACCAGTGTGAATTCTGTAATGTTGAATAAGGCTTAGTCTACTGCTTAAAGTTCTTCCACATTCATCACACTGAAAAGGTTTTTCACCAGAATGAATTCTGAGATGCTGAATGAGGCTTAACCTGCTTCTAAGGCCTCTCCCACAAACATTACATTGAAAAGATTTCTCACCAGTATGAATTCTGCTGTGTTCAATAAGACGTAGCTTACTGCTTAAAACCCTTCCACATTCATTGCACTTATAGGTACCATCTCCAGTATGAATTTTCTGATGCTTAATAAAACCTGACAACTGTGTGAAAGTCCTCCCACAGTCATTACATTCATAAGGTTTCTCTCCAGTATGAACCCTCTCATGTCGAATAAGCTTTGAGTTCAAACTAAAAGCTTTCTCACATTTGTTACATTTATAGGGTTTCTCCCCTGTATGAGTTCTCCGATGTTCAGTAAGATGGGAGCTACGACCAAAGCGTTTTCCACAATCATTACATTTAAACGGTTTCTCTCCAGTGTGAATTTTCTGATGTTGGCTAAGTGTGGAACTCCGACAGAAGGTTTTCCCACATTCATTACATTCATATGGCTTTTCCCCAGTATGGACTCTCTTATGTACATTAAGAACTGACTGTCTATTGAAAGCCTTTTCACACTCATTACATTTAAATGACTTCTCTCCAGTGTGAGCTCTCTGATGTCGAATAAGGACTGAATATTGAGTGAAGGCTTTTTTGCATTCCTTACATTCATAAGGTTTCTCACCAGTATGACTTCTTTGATGATTAACAAAATCAATTAACTGAGTGAAAGCTTTCCCACATTCATCACATTTAAAAGGCTTTTCACCAGTATGAATTCTGCAATGTTGAATAAGACTTAACCTACTGTTCAAGATTCTTCCACATTCATTACACTGAAAAGATTTCTCATCAGTATGAATTCTGAGATGCTGAATGAGGCTAAACCTGCTCCTTAGGATTACCCCACATACATTACAGTGAAATGGTTTCTCATCAGTATGAATTCTGCTATGTTCAATAAGATGTAGCTTACTGTTTAAAACTCTTCCACATTCATTGCACTTATAAATGCCATCTCCAGCATGAATTTTCTGATGCTTAATAAAACCTGACAATTGCGTGAAAGTTTTTCCACCATCATTAAATTCGTAGAAAGCTTTTTCTACATCTAAAATAAGTTCTGAGTTTAAATCAAAGGCTTTCCCACATTTGTTACATTTATTAGGTTTCTCCTCTGTATGAATGCTCTGAAATTCAGTAAGATGTGAGCTATGACCAAAAAGTTTTCCACAATCATTACACTGAAAAGTTTTTTCTGATATATGGATTATCTGATGTCTTATGAATTCTGACTTCTGATTGAAGACATTGCCACAATTTTGACATTTATAGTGGTTTCCTTTATAATGATTTTGCTGATGCTCAGTAAGAGTTAAAAGCTGGGGAAAATTTTGGCCACATATAACACATTCATATCCTCTTTCTTTTGCAGAAACTCTCTGATATGGAATAAACTTTGAGCTCCAATCAAAAGTTTTAACAAATTCATTATATTCTTGGCTTCTTTCTTCTTTGGTTGTTTTGTTATGGAAAACTTCTACTGACTCAGGACCTCTATGGTGTAAAATATATTCAAGCTGATTCTCCTCTCTGGAGGTTTTTATCTGACTAGTTAAATTGCTGTTCTGTTCAAAGTGTGCATCAAACTCAGGTATTTCAAATCCATTTCTTTGAGATCTGTCTGATATATTTTCATGTAATTTAACCTTCTCCTGGATTTCTGGCCTTAGAGTTAAATTCTTGTTCTCAGATCTGAACTTACAACCTGAAAATGCAAAACAATACAATAATATATCCATTCCTGTACATTAGGAAAATTATAGAACAAATATTAATTTAAAGTTAGTGTTTTAACAAAACAAAAAAATTCAAAAGCATTAGAAATTGCCCAGTTAAAAAAAAGTTTATCTGAAAGGAATCCTAGGGTTTAAGTTATTGATAAAAAGACAAAGGTTTCAGCAAAGCCAACTAGGAAACGCCTCAAAGAATTCTTAGACTAAGCAAAACAAGCAAAACAGAGATGAAATCAGTCAATTAATCAACAAACATCTACTTTTTTTTTTCTGGATCATATTTATTTTTATTAATTTTATAATTATAATTTTTTGACATTACATATGCATGGGTAATTTTTTTACAGCATTATCCCTTGTACTCACTTCTTTTCCGAATTTTCTCCTCCCTCCTTCTACCCCCTCCCCTAGATGACAATCCCATACATGTTACATGTGTTACAGTATGTCCTACATACAATATATGTGTGTAAAACCGAGTTTTTTGTTGCACAGTAAGAATTGGATTCAGAAGGTAAAAGTAACCTGGGTAGAAAGACAATAATGCAATAATGCAAACAGTTTACACTCAATTCCCACTATTCCTTCTCTGGGTGTAGCTGATTCTGTCCATCATTGATCAACTGGAACTGAATTAGATCATCTCTATGTTGAGATATCCACTTCAATCAGAATATATCTTCATATAGTATTGTTCAATAAACATCTATTAAGGACCTATTATATGCTAGATTGTGTGTGAGATGTCTGTGTCTTCAAGAAGCTTATCTTCTAATGAAGGAGATAACACGTATAAACATAAATCTATATAGAATATATACAAAATGTATACAAGGTAGTTTTTGGAGAGAAGAATGAGAATGAAAGTCACTAATAAATGTGGATTGAATATAGTTCAGGAAGTCAAGAAGGGAATTTAGGAAAGTAAGTTAAATGTAAGGAGAAGAACTTGCAATGTATCAGAAGGGCCAAACCTAGGAAAAGGTATGAATGTGGAGTTTAAAATTATTCAACCTACAATAAAAGAAACGGAGACAAAGCTGTGAGCCAATGGAACTTTAATAAAGAGCCTATGGTATTTCTAATGAAGTGGACCTCAGGTTTTTCTCACTATCTGAGATGCTCCTGATCTCCAGGACTTTACTTTTAAAGGAAATGATTATCAAATATGCAAAAAAGGCATGGTAAAATGCAGAATCTTGTTAGTTGATAGACTTTGTTTTTGAGAACAAAAATTAAGATGGGCGCCAAAAGAGTCATTTCCAATGACCAATCCATCCATCTCCAATTAGTCATAAGATGTCACTTGTTCATATTAGGTATGAGAAGGTAGTCTGAAGGTACAAAACTAAGGTGGGGAACACCACAGAATCAAGGAACTTATCCATGCTGGACATAGAATTTGAGTAAAATAGGATGGAGATATTTTTGAAAGCATTCTTGTGGTTGTGCAAGTGAACGTCATTATTGGTAAACAAGTACTGAACATTACATTAAAATTCAAGGTGCATTATAAAGACCTACTAAAAAAATCTATCTTATCTAATTATACTTATATGACTTATGTAAAATATCAAACTGATGAATATTGGTAGGAATAAAGCAGAGGTCCAAATGAATCATTTCTTACATGAAGGACTGATTACTGCTGGAAAAATAGTATCCCTCCTAAAGAAAGACTAAAAGGAAAATTATAAATTGTGATTTAAAAAAATATATAATACTGTAATTATAAGTGATAGGATTGCAATGTGGAGTCATTTAGGCTAAGGAGTACTAATGACCAATAAGCACATAAGCAATGACAAACTACCTGTACTTTTCAACTTCCCAGACTCATTCTGATCCTGTGTCAAACATGTGAATAACTTTAGTTCCTGATTTGGAAGATACTCCTAGACAACTATAATGGTTACACACTAACAACTTTAGAAATCTCTGATAACTAATTTAGATACTCACTCAATTTCTGGTACTGATTAGGAAACTCTTGCATTCACTGAAGTCTAGTATTGATAAATAACCCTAGTGAATTTTTACACAGCATCTGGTTTCTGTTAGCAGAGACAAGGCCCCCTTCATTATGTAAGGCAAGGATGAAGGAAGAGATACTGACAGAAGATATTTGGGTGATATGAGATGAGGAGAAGGAGCTCTTCTGAATGTCCTTAATTTTTCAATAAGACATATGACAAGGTTCTAAGCTGAGAGAGGGAGATTTGAGGGAAGAAAAAGATGTAGGCAAGAGACTATGGTAAATGCAAGAGAGATCATTTTAGAAGACATCTCAAGTAAAGAAAGGCCAAAATTATTTTTTAAATCACTATAATTCCCACCAAAAAAGCAATTAGGAGAATACCAATAACTAATAACCTTTATATCTACTTAAACTGCCTTTATAAAAGGATTATGAAAAATAATCTGTACATATACTGAAACTATCCTTAACAAAAAAAAGAAACAAGTTTTCCCAAACAATTCTTTAAAGAAAACTTTATCTTTATAAATGTGAAATTGACTAGCAACAACAAGGAATATGAGTCAGCTCTATTTGTTGTTTTATTGTTATAAAAAATGGCTTTAAAAAAATTCAGCCTTGAGGGTTCTCCTCCAATGAGAAGAGAAAGAAAGAAGGGAACATTAATCACATAGTATTAATATTTCATACATGATTCTTTGATGAGAAGAACCAGAGAGATAAATGTTCAGTATCCCTCTAATTATTATCTTTTTTTTTTTTTTCCCCTGAGGCTGGGGTTAAGCGACTTGCCCAGGGTCACACAGCTAGGAAGTGTTAAGTGTCTGAGGTCAAATTTGAACTCAGGTCCTCCTGAATTCAAGGCTGGTGCTCTATCCACTGTGCCACCTAGCCGCCCCCCTCTAATTATTATCAAATGAGGAATAAAACAGAGAGATAATGTCCACTTCACACTACTGTCACAGAAAATATCTTACACAAGTTATAAAAGACAAATGTCCTACAGATGAAGTTTTTTGTAGTGTTCCTATTTGGAGATGATATTTTACTTAAAAATGCATCAGTTTCTAGAATATCATAGGATACTCTCAATGAGATAAAAGTCTTTTCAAGAGAGATCATCCAAATAGTCCACACAGCAAAATCTTAAAGGAAGAAAAATTGCTACTGAATATGAAATGAAGTTGGCCAGTTCACTGAGTTAGTAATACATTAGTTCATTTATTTGGGACTTGAATTGTAGATAATGAAATAAACCTAAAATTGAAGAGTCCAGAGAGTGAGCTAAATGGCATTTAGGAAATTTCAAAGTGTTTTTAACAATGCTAAACATTATCCTAGTGCACTACATATGAAAACTCACATGTTCTATTGGCATTGTTTTGTGATTATCAATATTAGAACACTTCATCCTGTTAGGATTACAAGGTGATAACTCAGGTTGTCTAAACAATTCTCTAGCTCAGAGTTCACACCTTTAGGAGTTTATACCTTTAGACTTCTGGAAAGGAGTTTACACATTTAAAGGAGTTTACACCTTTAAAAGGAGTTCTGAAAAGGAGTTTACATAACCTTTAAAAGGAGCAAGTTCATTGGTTGAAGGAGTTCCCACAAGTGCCTGGGAGTTCTCACTAGCCCAATCTCTGCTAGGATAAAAAAGGAGGCAGTAGGGCAAGGAGTCAGTCTAGACTGGGAGATTGAGTTTAGACAGCAATCTGGAAGGAGAGTCTAGACTGGGAGAAGAACAAGACTTCCCGGAAGAACTTCAGGGAAGCTCAAGGAGATTCAGAGCCAGGATTCAGGAAAAAGAGGATTCAAGATTCTACCTTCACTCTGGCTGGAGGCTCCAGAAGCTTGCCAAGAAACTTGCTCACAGAGGAAAAGATTTTACAGAAAAGAGATCTCCTCCCAGAGAAGGATTACAATTGAAAAGCGACAGGCCTTGACGTTTTGGCACCCAATGTGGGGCAAGGAATTATTCTGAGCCCTTCAGAGGAGCTAGCCCGGACTTCACATCATCCAAAGAATCAAAGTAGAAGGTGACATAAAGGGTTATGGAAAAAAGCACAGTGGGTTGGAAGCAGGCTACAACTTATTTTTGCTGACAATCTATGTGCAGTAAGTGGTGTAATAAGTATAGAAAGGAATAATTAGAAAAAGATGTGAGTTGTTCATGTCCTGAGAGCTAGAGGGAAAACAGAAAGTTTGGGCAATGCACTAGTAACCATGAAACATAAAATCCTAGAAGATGGCCTCTCAGCATATTTCTTTGGAGGACTTATGGGAGAATATAAGTCTAGCAGTACAAAGAGTGATAAAGAATGGATGATTACAATTAACAACAGTGGAGGAAATACCCACGTGGGTGACACCACAGATCCAAGGACACAAAAACAAGGGTGGCATGGAATAGACTGGAAGCAGCAATAGGTTTGGTATAAGAGAATCTGCATTAGAGTTCCAGCATGCCATTTATTAACTACATGACCAAGGGTAAATCACCTCCCTAAGCCTCAGTTAACTATATTTATATTACTGACAATTAAGTGCTATAAAATCATATTCTTTATTCTTTATTATTTATTACTTGTGTGCTATGTGATATTATTACTTTTTAACCTCAATGAAACTGGTTCTCACAAACTCACCTCTGTAGGTATTTCTAGAGAGCACCCATTCCTTAGGCATCTGTATATCCAAGACCCATGCTTCTTTCCCTTGTTCCAGTTGGCAGATGATCTCAGGTTTGGAGATGGGAAATCCTGATTAAAGGAAAGAAAATGAAATGTGGTTTTCTGTGTCAGAAAAACAGAACTTCCTCAGGATATGAAAGATCAAAGAAAATGGAAAAAAAAAACATTTAACAAATTAAATGATTAAATAAATAACACCCCCCTAAAACCTATGAGAATTAAGAAAATAGCTACACTTAAGTAATTACATAGCAAGATAAGATGAAACTAAGCTGTTTGGAAGTGAGCAAAGAAAACTAAGTGCTGCACAATTTTCTAAGTGCACAGAATACAAAGAAAAAATGAAACAGTCCTTGCTTTCAAGAAACTTATATTCTAATGGGAAACAACATATTCAGTTCATACAGTATAAACAGGAATAAATATATGCAAAAATGTCAAAGAGACATCTGTGTATGACTGGAAAAAAAAAGATGAGCTGAACCAGTCCTGACAGTAAGAAGTAGATAGCTCTTAGGATTATAAGGTGAGAAACTCAGGTTGTCTGGGCAATTTTCTAGCTCAGAATTCACACCTTTAGTTGCGGCCTTTAGGGGGAGTTTACTCCTTTGGACTTCTGAGGAGGAGTTTACATGTTTAAAGAAGTTTGCACCTTTAAGAGGAGCAAGTTCATTGGTTGAAGTATTTCCCCAGGCCCCATAGAGTTCTCACATGCTCATTCTCTATGAGGATAAAAGAAGCAACATTGAGCCTGGAGAACAGTCTGATTGGTTGATTGAGTTTAGACATGGTCTGGAAGGACAACTTAGAGATGACAGGACCTTCACAGATAGCCTTTCTGTTTTCTACACAATGCCAAGAAAATACAAGAAAGACTCCTCTGGCTCCCACAGTCACCCTATGACTGGTTTGTAGGAGGACAAGGACTCATAAAAGATGGGCAGGACTGGAGGGGTTGTGAACTGCATTATTAGAAGGAATATTGTGATTGCTGTCTTTTTGACTTCTGACTGATTCTAATAGAACTAGTTGTCTAATAATGAACATGTCACTTAATCTCTGGACTTCAAATTAGAAAGTATTTAAAGAAATATATAATGTGGAAAAGTACCAATGACAACAAAAAACTATCAATATTAAATGTATGTCAACATCATAGCAACTAAATATTTAAAGGATATTTAATCCTTAATTCAACTGCAAAATGAATTTAAAAAAAATAAAATAGTGGATAATTTCAACATCCCACTAGAAGAATATTAACAAAGAGATAAATAAGAAATGGTAATCTTGAAAAATCTTAAATGTGAATGGGGAAAACAGGAAATGTAGTTTTTATTCATATACATTCATATGGGATATTCATAAAAATCAAGCGTCTTCTAATACAAATAAATTCTGAAACAGAAAATATCAACACTAAATTAACAGGATACAGCACAAATAATAAACAAGAAAATATCAAAATATGAATATATAAATGGGTATCAGTGGGAATTATTGAATAAACTTTGGTCAAAGGACAAAGGTCAAAATGTAAAATAAAACATAAATTTATCATCCAAAATTTTAAGGTCTATAACAGTTCTTAGAAGTAAATTTACACACACAAAGGAGAAAAAGAAAAGATAAATGAGTTAAGTTTGCATTTTTAAAAATTATGCAAATCAACTGATGATTGTTGTTTTTCATTCTTGAAAATGATATCACTATGTTAGAATCAAGTTACAATGTGTCCAACTGTGGCTGATCAGACCAATAAGAGATCAAAATGCTCTACCACAATTCAGGAACATATAGTTCCATGTGATCATTTGAGGTGACATCTCTAAATCTGCACAGCTTATGTTTCTTTTGAGTTACTTCAATTCTGTTTTGTTCATTGACCACACATACGCACAAAAAAAATTTGCACACTAACCCCCCTCCCCTTCACTTTAGTATTGGTCTTTTCAAGTTGAAAAATTTATCATCAGTGCAGTAGCTGACTTTGACATCGTTTTCATCTTCACTGAAGGCATTTGACAACATGGCTGAAAACATCACACTCAAAAGCACAAGTATAATTCAGAACCTTGAGAAGCATGCCATCAGGAAATTGATGAACTTTTGAAATAATGATGAACTTTTCCAGACAACCAAATCAATACACTTCAAGCAAATAGCAAATAAAAATTCATCAGAATTAAAAGAAAAAATAACAAAATAGAAAGCAAGAGGACAAATTATTCAGTAAAAAAAAACAAAACAAAACAACAAAGAACCTTTTAAAAAGACCAGTAAAATTGATAAACAAGTGGTAAATAATAAAAGAAAGGAAAACATAGCTATAAAAAATGAAAATAGGACTTAATACCATATACCAAGATAAAATCAAAATGGGTCCATGATTTAGGCATAAAGAATGAGATCATAAATTAGAGGAACATAGGATAGTTTATCTTTCAGACTTGTGGAGGAAGGAATTTGTGACCAAAGAAGAACTAGAGATCATCATTGATCACAAAATAGAAAATTTTGATTACATCAAATTAAAAAGCTTTTATACAAACAAAACTAATGCAAACAAAATTAGAAGGGAAGCAACAAACTGGGAAAACATTTTGACATTTTAAAAGTTCTAATAAAGGCCTCATTTCCAAAATATATAGAGAATTGATTCTAATTTATAAGAAATCAAGCCATTCTCCAAAGGATATGAACAGACAATTTTCAGAAGATGAAATTGAAACTATTTCCATGGGGGGTAGGGGGGAGAACAAGTTCAGCTAATGCTGCAGGATTCCAAAGGTGGGGGAAGGGAGAGGGGAACATTCTTCTATCAGGGCTCAGGAGGATGCACAGGGACATAAGCTATTGACAGTGTGGCACAGACAGCTGCAATACCAGGGAAAGCTTGAGGCTCTGTAGACCAGCAGCTGCTCTGTGTAGCCCCACCAGAAGTCGGTCTGCACTGGTTGGGGGTGCCTTTTTATAGTCAGGATGGAGATGCCCATGTATGAACAAACAGGCCTGTATACATCTAATGCAGAATCTTCACGGTTCCCTGCCATAGCAGAAGCATGAAGACAAGCTAGCACAGCACTCAGAATGTGACTTATGCAGCGTGTTACCAGCTCCTGAGCAGAGATGCTTTCTTATTGCTCTTTTATGTTCTTTGGCTGCTATTTCCGTTTTTTCTAGGCTCCTTGCATAAGAGCTGCAGATGGATGGTGCTGGACAGAAATAGCCTTATTTTGTATTATGGCAGCTTGCTGTTGTTATGACATGGAAGCCGAGTTAAATGAACACAATCAAAGGACAGTAACTGATCTCTCCCTTCCCTTGACCCTGTAAACAGATGGATGCATAGTCATGTCAGCATCCTTTAAAAAAAATTTTTTTTCCTCCCCAAATGGCCAGTGTTTGGCTACTGCTTCTGTTTGAAATGATGCTGTATTTAGATTGTGGCCTAAAGTGTGATGTGCTACTTGGCATCTTCTTCCTTCCTGAAAGCATCCATTCCCCTGGCATGGCAGGCTTGTTGCATTAAGTCAAACAAGTCCTCCTTGCCTCTCTGCTCAGCCACCTTTTTATGAAGCCAGTAGTTTTCTAATCGGTTTTCAGCTAACAGTCATGTAGAGCAACAAGCACTTAGATCTGTGCGGCTAGTTAATGGAACTCCTATCTAAGGAGATACATTTCTGTATCAGAGCTGTGTCACACTACCCTTCCTACTCATTCTGTGCTGGAAAAGTAGAATCAAGTCAAATAATGCCTTTTTAATTGTATCCTCTAGTATTATAGCTGTAGGACAGTACTGTATTATACTTCTGTGAATGTAAAATATCCTGTATCTGCTTATGATACGTAGTAGTGACCGAGCTATACCAGAGCTGTTTTTAATGATGTTATTCTAGATTTATGTTTTTTTCAGATGATGATTGAGAAGCTAATAAAAGGCTCGTACCACATCAGTAACAGAATGCTGTTTTTCTGGGATTTAAAAAAAAAAAAAAAAAAAAAAAAAACCTTCTTTGTGGGGGGAGGGAGATGTTTTCAGGGGGTTTGTTTTGTTTTTGTTTTGGAAACAGTGAGTTGAAAGTCTAATGTGTATAAATTTTGTTCAATGACTGCAGAACCTGGAAAGGCTGTTGCTGCTATTGATGCCTAGCAAATTGCTATTGGTTATCTTTATATATTTATTTATTTATTTATTTATTTATTTATTTATTTATTTATTTTGCATTTTTGGAAACTTTAGCTGTGATGTCAACTTTGGAAAAGTATCCCACTTGTACTGTGTTGAGTTGGCATTGTACAGAAATTAACAGCCATATTGGTCTAGAAACATTAAACTTAATTTTTTTTCCTTGTACAGGGGTAACACACTGAAATATGTAAGGTCTTATTTACATGGGTTTGATTACAGAAACTAATAAAATATTCTCTAAATAATGCAAAAAAAAAAAAAAAGAAAGAAAGAAAGAAAGAAAAAGAAACTATTTCCAGTCATATGAAAGAGTGTTCCAAATCACTATTGATCAGAGAAATGCAAATTAAGACAACTTTGAGATACCACTACACACCTGTCAGATTGGCTAAAATGACAGGAAAAAATAATGATGAATGTGGGAAGGGATGCGGGAAAACTGGGACATTGATGCATTGTTGGTGAAGTTGTGAATGAATCCAACCATTCTGGAGAGCAATCTGGAATTATGCCCCAAAAGTTATCAAACTGTGCATACCCTTTGATCCAGGAGTGCTACTGCTGGGCTTATATCCCAAAGAAATACTAAAGAAGGGAATGGGATCTGTGTGTGCCAAAATGTTTGTGGCAGCCCTTTTTGTAGTGACTAGAAACTGGAAAATGAATGGATGCCCATCAATTGGAGAATAGTTGGGTAAATTGTGGTATATGAATGTTATAGAATATTATTGTTCTGTCAGAAATGACCAACAGGATGAATACAGAGAGGATTGGAGAGATTTGCATGAACTGATGTTGAGTGAAATAAGCAGAACCAGGAGATCACTATACACTTCAACAACAATACTGTATGAGGATGTATTCTGATGGAAATAGCTATCATTGACAAAGAAGATCTAATTCAGTTCCAATTGATCAATGATGGGCAGAATCAACTATACCCAGAGAAGGAACATTGGGAAATGAGTGTAAACTGTTTGCATTTTTGTTTTTCTTCCCAGGTTATTTTTACCTTCTAATCCAATTCTTCCTTTGCAACAACAACAACAACAACAACAACAAAATTCAGTTCTGCACACATATACTATATCTAGGATATATTATAACATATTTAATATGTATGGGAATGCCTGCCATCTAGGGGAGGGGGTGGAGGGAAGGAGGGAAAATTCGGAACAGAAGGGAGTGCAAGGGATAATGTTGTAAAAAATGCATATGTACTGTCAAAAAAAAATGTTATAATTATAAAATTAATTTAAAAAAAAAAGAAAAAAAATAATAAAGTGTAATGTCTAAAAAAAAAAAAGAAAATGGGAGTATGCAACAATGGAGAATATATGGAAATATATATATATGTACACACATGTAATAATTTGTGAAGGGTTTCAAGAAAAATTGTTTCTTACCCAGGGAGACAAGGATCCAATAATTCTCTAGCATCACATCACTATAGAGTTGCTTCTGTGCGGAATCCAGAAGTCCCCACTCCTCCTGTGTGAGATACACAGCTACATCCTCAAAGGACACCAATTCCTGAAACAATACAATATATTTCTGCTACCTCAGGGACCACCTCAATATGTAATTTGGGGGGATAACAGAAATTTTGGGATATGGATCATACCCCTAGGAATAGAGTCATTAGTCTCCTAGAACAAATGGAGACATAAAATATATTCAGTGACTTGGTAAGAAATCTGAAGCTCAAGTTTTCACCACTTTCAACATCAAATAGTTACCACTATTCAGGCCCTATCACCACTCACCTTAATTATTGTCACAGACTGCTAACTGGCCTCCTATGTTTCCCCTTCCAATAAATATACTTCACCCCAGCTGCCATAATTATCTGTCACTCTCCAGTTCAAAAACATTTAGCAGTTCCTTACTGTCTATAGAAAATACCAATTAGCAAATACTACCCCACTATATGCTGGTTCCCAACTATCTCACTACTTTTGCTTCATAATAGTCTATTCTAGGTATTCTCTGTTCCAACCATTTGGAATATTAGCTCTTCCCCCATCCCATCCTATACTCACAAAATATAGAGGAGAAAAGAGATCTTAAACTTTTTTGTCCAACTACCTCACTCTAGATAGGAAAACTGTGATCCAGAAAAGTGAAGTGTATTGTCCAAGTTCACGTGGCTACTTTAAATGTCAAAAAGTGTCAAGAGCGGGTCTTCTAATTCAAGATTCAGGGATCAGCCAAAATATGCCATTGCCTCAAGGAGCTTACAATAACATACAGCAGGGTAAGTAAACTCGAAGCAACATCTGAGAAGGGAAAAAGTGCCAACAAATGAGGTGTATCAAGAAAAGATTTCCATGATAGCTGGCACTGGAAATGAGCCTTGAAGGAAGCTCAGGATTCAAAGGAAAAAGGGGAGGGGAAAAAATGGGAAGGGAAAGATAACGAAGAGGAAAAGGAAAGAGTGAGGAAAGGAATACCTACATCTTTGGCCATGCAAAGTTCTTCCATACTTTGCATGCATTTCTCCTTTGCCCAAAACCCCTTCTCCCTTGTGTCACACTTACTTGTACATTTCCTTTATCATAATGTAGTTTTTGTGCTCACTCTCATTCCTATATCTCACATACTTAGAATAATAATACCTTTCTTTCATGGAACAGTGTTGTATCCTACTTTCTAGAGCTCCCATGCTGGGGTGATTAAAATATACCTTCCTAGTGGAGAAGTGATGAGGCAGGACTCCCAAGGATGGTGGGAAAATGGAGTCCATTTGTTCCAAGGACTTTCCCCTTTTTATACCCTCAAACCCTTATGTAACAACACTGGGCATGTGCCAAGTATATACTGCCCACATGGGACCACATGAACAACTTGCTATTATACATACTTTGGCACCTGGTATCACTCTTCCACCTGGTATCACTCTGCTTCAGTCACAACACAGGTTGTCACCTCCCCTGACTTCTCAGGAAAGCTGAAAGCCTTTAGAGAAGATGGGAGTAGAACCAGACATTGTCAGCAGGTTCCCTCTGGGCTGAAGGGTCTTATACCTCACCCAGAGTTTTCACACTGTCTGTGACCCTCTACAGAACAGATGTTAATATTTGTTTAAAGTTGTCAAACTTAATGAGAATTTTTGATCTTCACCCAACTCATTCCAAGTAGAGATAGTTTATAAGCCAAAAGCAGCAAGGTAGTAATAAATGGAGTGATGATGCCTGGAGTCAGAAAGTCCATAACTTAAATCTAGTTTCAGCTGGGCAAGTCATTTTATCTCAATTTCTCTTCTGTACAATGGGAATAATAACAGCATAGTGCCTAGTATGTAGTAGCCATTTCATAAATATTTGTTCCCTGATTCATTCAAGACTATTGTTAGAGATTAAACTCCCTATTAAGAAGCAGACTCATGGGGGTTGTGGGAAAACTGGGACACTGATGCATTGTTGGTGGAGTTGTGAAAGAATCCAACCATTCTGGAGAGCAATCTGGAATTATGGCCAAAAAGTTATCAAAATGTGCATACCCTTTGACCCAGCCATACTACTACTGGGCTTATATCCCAAGGAAATACTAAAGAAGGGAAAGGGACCTGTATGTGCCAAAATGTTTGTGGCAGCCCTTTTCATAGTGGCTAGAAGCTGGAAGATGAATGGATGCCCATCAATTGGAGAATGGTTGGCTAAATTATGGTATATGAATGTTATGGAATATTATTGTTCTGTCAGAAATGACCAACAGGAGGAATACAGAGAGGATTGGAGAGACTTACATCAACTGATGCTGAGTGAAACGAGCAGAACCAGAAGATCATTATACACTTCAACAATGATACTGTATGAGGATGTATTCTCATGGAAGTGGATTTCTTCAACATAGAGAAGAGCTAATCCAATTCCAATTGATCAATGATGGACAGAATCAGCTACATCCAGAAAAGGGACACTGGGAAATGAGTGTAAACTGTTATTTTTACCTTCTGAATCCAATTCTTCCTGTGCAACAAGAAATTTGGTTCTACACACATATATTGTATCTAAAATATATTGTAATATATTTAACATGTATAAGACTGCCTGCCATCTGGGGGAGGGGGTTGGGGGAAGAAGGGAAAAAAATCTGAATAGAAGTAAGTGCAAGGGATAATGTTGTAAAAAATTGCCCATGCATATGTACTGTCAAAAAAAAAAAGTTATATATATAAAATAAAATAAAAAATTAAATAAAAATCAATAACTTTCAGTAAAAAAAAAAAAAAAAAAAAAAAAGAAGCAGAATCATGGAAACCAGATTCAGATAGCCCAATCCCAGACCAGTCCCTGCCCTAGCATGTGCTTTGGCTTCAGGCTCCCAATGGCTCAGTCACGCTTGTCAAGCTGGTGATTGACCACAAAGACGGCAGAATGAGTGACAGGTAGGTGGGAACTGTCCAAGAAAACTACTGCAGGATGCACATGGACAGAAAACCATTCAGGTGCTGCCACCCTACTCTCTGGAAAAAAAAAAGGGAGGAGGATTTGTGTACCTTCTACTATGATCTGATTAGCTTTTTTTCAATCACATAAATTCTAAAAAGAAAATTCAATAATGAAACACCCCCACACAATTTTCATCACTTAGAACACTGTACAAATGCGAGTGGCAGAAGTGCCTAAGAAATTTAATTGTACCTTTACATGGTACCTATTTCAATATTTTGATGAGTACATAGTCTGGCTAATATGAATATTTCTTCATCTAAGCAGACTACAGCCTATCCCTGCATTCTTATTCTTGTCTATCCTAATATATCTTCCATTGAGAAATCTAATTCAGTGAGCCAGGGCCCTTTCTTATTTTATTATTAAAACAAAACAAAACAAAAAAACAGCGCAAGATCTTCTACCTACTATTCCTTGTGTCTCATACAAACTCTTGATAGAATAAATACAAACGAGAGAAACTATGCCATTTCAGAAACTCCGCCATTCGCTCCATGACAGTACTTCCCATTTTTTTTAATACCAACATCCCTGAGATGTGACATGACAACACATCATGAATCTTAAGAATAAATACTGCAAGTAATCCAAAGGGTAATGAAGAAATGGATGCAAGACATAAGCTGCCAGCATTAAATTATCAATAATGACTAAAGTGAACTGAATTGCAAATGGTATTATAGGCTTCTGATCAATGTGAAAAAAGTGGTCTAAGCCTGCTGACTGAATGTGACAGCTGCTTGTGTTGTGCCAGCAGGTCAATCCAGAGGCTGATCTGTACCCACAAAATATTACAAGGCCTAGAGGAAGGCCTCAGATGGGCTAGGTAGACTTTCTATCATGGATTTATAGGAAGCAGAACAGGAATGCATGGAATGGTAGGTAGAATGTAAATGGGCTTTAACCTGTACCCTTGACAAGAGTCTACACAAATGACATTTCACTTTTACTGTGAATATCATGCAAGTATTCCTCTCTATGCCAATTTGCCTTAATTTAGACGCATCTTTCTCAACTGTATAACTTCAGATTCTTTGTCTAGATTATTAAATTTCTTAAAAACAGGGGCAGATGGGGCAAAGGACAGGAATCATCAAAGTAATAAGTTGGTTTTAAAATGACACATTTTAAAAGAACTGATATTTACAAAAGAGGATTAAATGGTATTTCTAAGGTTTATTGAAGAAATGGAGGGAAATTTAATGTCCTGTTTAAGTATGAGAGAAAAAATAAATATAAATAATGGTTTATATCTATATATGACAATTTATATACAAACTTATCTTAAACTCACAATTCTGACAAGCAATAATTATAGTAAAAAGAATAATAAAACTTGAAAGTCAAGTTCTAGCCTAGTTACATTATTTCCAAGACATTTCACTCTTTTCCACGGTTCTAACTTCTCTGAGCTTCATCATCTGTAAAATGATAATACTAACAGGGCACTAACTTGATCTCAGTGGGTTCTGGCAAGGAAAGCATTCAATAAAGTGTCACCTTCTACATATATAAACTATTGACTTGCTCTAGAAGAATGTTTCTTGCTCAAAGAAAGAGACTTTGCCATCTCTAGATTGTCCAACCAACTAACAGGAATCTAAACTTAAAAAGAAGATAAGAAAGAGACAAGCACAGAAGTATATTTATTAATTTTTATGATTTTTCTATCCTTAAGGCTAAACAGAGATCCTTGTATACTCTTGAAAAATGTCTGCTCAACTTGGCAAATTACAGTTGACAATATTGCAGGGCAGGAACCACTAACTTCCCTAGTATTCACCTGAGTTCAAGGCTTCACTTCACTCTGGCATGCAATTCAACTAGCTAGCTTAGGACATTCATGCTTTAGTCTATTCCCAGAGTCATCTAAAAGACTTTGCTGAACCATTAAGGTGAACGTGCTTTCTGTTTTAAGACTCCTAAATCCTTGTTTCCCAACATCATTTGTAATTCAATTTAAAGGTATCATAAGGAATCAATGGCAAAACTTTTCTCAGAAGCCATGCTCCCATTTTTGAGTTGACACCAGTGTACAGCTTCTCCCTGTTTTGGTGACCTTATTATCTATTATTTGGTTTTGTTGTTCAGTGATTTTCAGTGGTGTCTGACTCTTTGTGACTACTTTTCTGACCTCATTCTTGGCAAGAATACTGGAGTGGTTTGGCATTTCCTTCTTCAGCTCATATTATAGATGAGGAAATTGAGGCAAAAAAAAATTAAGCGACTTGTCTGGGGTCACACAGCAGTAAGATCTGAACTCAGGAAAATGAATCTTCCTAACTCTAGGCCCAGCCCTTTACTATTAGGCAACCTAGCTGCCCAACCATTTGTCTCTCACATAACTTTATTCATATTAACTACTTTCCAGTTTGGAAGAATACTGGGTAAGACAAAATCCTCCAAAAAGATTGTTTTAGAATTCTTTGAATCCACAGAAAGAATGTACTGAACAAAGAATACAGGACATATATTTATGGTGAGCCTGTATGGACAGCAAGATCCAGTAAAGATAACAGGAAAGACAGAAAATTGCTAGACTGCCTGCAGTGAATGGCAATGAGTCAAAATAAAATCAAAAGGGTAAACATTGGCAAAGTTTAAAATATCCCTACTTACATACAGCATGATTGTGTTTTTAGAAAATGCAAGGGACTATTTTTTTAAATTATGAAAATGAGTTTGGCAAAGGATTAAATATAAAATAAATCCAGAAAAATGATTCACGTTCTTATACCCTTCAAAAAAGATCAAGAACTAAAAATAATAGATCACATTTACACAGTGCTTTGAGACATTTACAAGGCAATTTCCTCACAACCCTTTTAAGTAGGCAATAAAAGTATTATCTCCATTCTACAAATGAGGAAACTGAGGCTCAGAGAAGTAAAGTGATTATTCCAAGAAAACTCAGCTAGTTAAATTCAAACCTCCTAACTCTTATGTCTAGCAGTTCACTTCTGTACATGGCCTCTTTTAGAAATAGTACTTACAATCAGATACAACTTTCAAATTCCATAAAATGCATGCCAGGGGGTGGAAAGAGTAGGTGCAGTTGTCAGACTTCTCTATTCTCTCACAAAATGAGAGACTATTGTTTTTATTCCCTTCTAATTACTCAGGTTTTGATGTAATTCCTTTCATCCAGGTTTTGTTTAAGAGGACATAAGGAACACTGAATTATCATAGTAGAAGCATTTTCAGTAATCTGAAAAATATGGTAAATGGGAGTTGTGTCAGACATTGGAAACAAGAAAATAACTTTGACTTATCAATAAAAAACTGTGAACATAGGGAACCCATGCTGGCTACTAAGAGCTAGTCTTGGCACACATCCTAAAACTATCCTAAAACCATTTCATTTTACATTCACATGATTGGCAAAGCAGGAGATTACCTAACAAATTCTCCTATGATCTTCTTGGTACAAATATATTCTGAATATGCTTAAATGTGCCTCTGGTTCATAAACCAAAAAATGTATGATTTCTGAACCCTGTTTTTTTTCAACCTTCTATGTAATATTCAGTGAGAAAAAGATCCATTGTTCTAATGAGGAGCTTTTTAACAAAGGTGAATAAAAAGATTATTACTATTTAGGCTTTTACATGTCATACACACACATACACACACACACACACACACACACACACATTTAAAACAAAAACCCCCAAAATGGAATCACATAGCTAAATCATACTCAGAATATAATCAACTCTGACTCCTGGCCTTTTTCTGCTATCCTTTATTCAATAGCTCCATTTTGTTCTTATGATATTAGGTACCTAACTATCTCACCTTATGAGTTTACCTACTATGTTTAATTTTGGTTTTATGACTGGATACAGTACAGTCACTTAGTAAAGACCAGAGATTGAAGGGTTTCAATATTGAAAGACAGAAGATTGTACTGATTGTTGGCTATCACCTAACCTCTGTGACTCTCAGTTTCCCCATCAGCAAAATAGGATAATATTTGTAATATCTATTGCATTAGGGATACTGTGGAAAAATAATTTATAAATAAATACGCAAATATAAGTTATTATGATGAAAATCTAGGGTTATGGTGGGTTTCTGACAATAATGCAGTAAAACAATTAAAGAATCTGGCAAGTTATAGGGAATGAGTACCATATTGAAGATGATGGAAGTGGAGCAGAATCTTCTAATGGTGATGTCCAAGATGTGTTCCAGGAGATGAGAAGCTGATGGCAGATGAAGCAGATGTCATCTCCTGAACTACCTCCTAGGCCCCTATCATCTTGAGCCTTCCTGTCTGTGGCCATAGATGGGTCCTAGAATTGATTAAAAGTACAGGAAATTAAGAACAGGATTTTTAAAATTTTTTTTTAAAAACTGTTTTCAGTCAAACCTTCATAGCACAGATTTAATCCCTAAGAATAAAAAACCTCTTGTGGTATACGAAGGTTATAGAATATTATTGCTCTGTAAGAAATGACCAGCAGGAGGAATACAGAGAGGCTTGGAGAGACTTAAATCAACTGATGCCGAGTGAAATGAGCAGAACCAGAAGATCGCTGTACACTTCAACAACAATACTGTATGAGGATGTATTCTGATGGAAGTGGATATCTTCAACATAAAGAAGATCCAACTCACTTCCAGCTGATCAATGATGGACAGAAACAACTACACCCAGAGAAGGAACACTGGGAAGTGAATGTACATTGTTAGCACTACTGTCTATCTACCCAGGTTACTTATACCTTCGGAAGCTAATAATTAATCTGCAACAAGAAAATGGTATTTACACACATGTATTGTATCTAGGTTATATTGTAGCACATGTAAAATGTATGGGACTGCCTGTCATGGGGGGGGGAGGGAGTGGAGGAAGGGGGGGATAATTTGGAAAAATGAATACAAGGGATAATATTATTTAAAAAATATATAATAAAAAATTAAAAAAAAAAAAAAAGAATAAAAAACCTCTGGGCTTTAGTTCTCTCATCTAGTAAATAAGAAGGATAGTCGCAATAATCTCAAGTCTCTCCTAGCTCTAAAGTTACCAACCTAGGATCTCATATCACTCACTTAGTGACTACTGTAACTCAGGTCCTCACCACTTTTCACCTGGACTATCCCAGAAGACTCTACCTTAGTTTTCCTGCTTCCAGGCTTCCCTTTCTTAATCCAACTTCCACAAACTTGTAAAGTTAAGAAATTTGACAAAGGTATGAAAATATCATAATCCTGGTCAAAAATCTTTAATGACTTTAGACTTCAATTGCCTTCAGAACAATAACAAGACAGCCAGGCACTCCATAATCTGCAGATCCATTTTATGTTCAAGTCTTCACTTGGTTTGGTTAAAACCAGGGTACTATTCCAGTGATACTCCTTTGCGTAGGCTGGCTGTCTCCCATGATTAGAGTGCATTTTTCCCTTTCCTCCATTTTTCACACTCCTTCAAGGCCTACTTTTGAAACCACTTCCTCCTTGAATCTTCCTTATCCAACCTGGAGAGACTTACATGAACTGATGCTAAGGGAAGTGAGTAGAACCAAGACAACACTGTGCACAGCAACAAGATCATGTGATGGTCAACTGTGATGGGACTTTTCAACGTGATTCAGGCCAATTCCAATAGACTTGTAATGGAGGGCGTCGTATGCATCCAGAAAGAGGATCACAGGGACTGAATGTAGATCACCTTATAATATTTTCACCTTTTTTTGGTTATTTGCTTGCTTTTTGTCTTCTTTCTCATTTTTTTTCTTTTTGATCTGAATGTTCTTGTGCAGCAGATTTGTGGAAAATATGTATACAAGAACTGCACGTGTTTAACCTGTACTATTTTACTTACCGTCTAGGGGAGAGTGGAGGGGAGGGAGAGAAGATCTGGAGCACAATGTTTTGCAAGGTGAATGTTGAAAACTATGCATTGAATTATGAAAATAAAAAGCTTTTTTTAAAAGGCATCTAAAAAATAAAAATAAAAAACGTCCTTTCCTGATCCTTACAGCTTTTGATTGGGGCAGGTCAATGATCCATCTGTGAAATAGGGATCATAATAACACAAGGTGGTTGTGAGGTTCGAGTGAATGACAACTGCAGTGCCCGGACCGTAGTGAGCACTACATTAATGTTTGGTACCAGTAGTGCTTGTAGTAGTAGCAGCGCCATTCATTCCCTCGAGGATGGACTTGTACGGACTCTTTTTACAGCCTGGTATGTTCTCAGTACCGGACATTAACAGTCGTGCTACGGAGGGCATCAGGAAACAGCGTGGGGAGACAGTCAGACAGCCTCCGGAAGGATAAGTTATGTTCTAGAGAAATCCGCAGAACTGGTTTCCGTTTATAACAGTCACGAAGTATGACCAGTGAGTCCCTAGTTTCCAGAAAGCAAATTTGCAGCCCCTCGGTCCCTAACCCTGAGCAAGGGTACAAACGCCTGGTGCCCGGGATCTCAGAGGGCGGGGTCGGGAGAAGCCTGGGTCAGGCCGCAGTTCTGCTTCCCCGGGGCCGGACCCCCTCTCCCTACCCCATCCTGAGCTCCAGGCAGAATGGAGCCCCTTCAGCTCTAGCAGGGAAGCCTCCCCCGACTCCTCCCCAGGGCCTCGGTGCAGCACGCCCCCTCAGCCCCGCTCGGGGCTCTGACCTGAAAGCGGAGCCACCTCCCACCGCCTTCCTCAAGGCGCAGACGAAGAAACGGAGGCCCAGGGAGGCCGGGATGGTTGCAAAGAGGCAGGAGGAAGAACCAGGGAGGACATCCCCCTTCCCTTCTTCTTCTCTCCAACCACCACCCCCGGAGCCAAAAAAAAAAAAAAAAAAACAACAGGTGGAGGACACAGCAGACAGCAAATCCGACATCGCCACAGAGTTAGTACCCTCTCACCTGCCCGGAGGCTGGCGTTGGCAACGGACCGGAAGTGTCTCCGCCCCCGCGGCCGACTTTCCCCTCCCCACTTCCGGAATGGTCTATGAGCCTGGAGGACGCGGCGGCTCTATGGTCGGTCTGGAAGGCTGAGGCAGCCGAACAGCTCCCACCACCCTATTCCAGCTCCCCAAATTCCGGGGGGCGAAATTCAGGAGAAGGGGAAAGAACTTTTTCGTTCTAGGGCTAGAGAGCGCTAAGATTCATTCCACGTGTCCTTCACCTTTGTCTCTGGCATCTACTAGATCCCTTCTCTAACTTAATGCAGTGTTTTCCTTCCCACCCATTCCAGTCGGATAACCTGTCACCTGGAAAAAGAGCTGGGCGGGGGAAGATGTCGCACCCTCCCCTCAGTGTTACGTGCCCGGGGATTTTAGATGTCTACCCCAGAGAAGTCGGGGCTCAGAGCTGGGCTGAGGCGGCCGCGGGGCTTCCGGCCAGCGCAGTAGAGGGGAGAGCTCCGGGCGGAGAACGCCGTCCGGGACGGAGGTCGGAGGAAGGGGTCCCGTCTCCCTTCTCCGCCGGACCCAGGGGTGGGCCCAGAGACACAGAGTCCTGAGAGACCAGCTGCAGGGAGCCCGGCTCTACACTGGGCAGCTGGGGATGGACCCGAGAGGACTCCCAGGATAGCGGGACCGGCCCTTGGGGGGGGGGGGAGGGGAGAATCCCATTTGTGGCCCCTGACGCTGAGGGATCCAGCTTCCTGAAAAGCTGAATAGAGAACACTTGCCTCTGACATCAGAGAACGCCCAGCTATCCTGTAACTTTCCTGTCAGTTCCATATAGCTTAGAGAGCCTTCTAAATAAACAATTCTGTTAAACGGCACCAAAACCCTTAATGCCCCCCCCCATCTGCTGGGCACAGGTGCAAAGATGGCTCTGTGAGTGAGAGAGCCGCCATTCTCCTCCATGACCTTTGTCAACCATGGGGACCAAGAAACATGATTTGTGTCTTCTTCCTTTGGCACATGGCTTTTCCCTGGAAGTTATGTGCTTATCCTGGGAACCCGTGAGAACCCCCTCTGCCATGTACCTCTGGATACTCGTGCCCCGGACTTCCAGGAGGGAATGCTTCGTACCAACAATCTGCACTGTACTACCTCAGTAAAATGCCCTCTGCTAAAGATCTACCCGAAGTCTTCTGACTGATTAAAATAGGGCACAGACGAGTGGGAGCGCATGCGTCAAAGTATTTAAAACCTCAGCAACTCTCAGCGTTGCTAATATATATAAATATGTCTGTGTGTATGTATACATACATATATAATGCCCACTTTATATGTAATTTCTGGGTCATGTGACCAACAAGATGCTGACCCAAACATTTTTTCTGCTCCTCACGACCTCTCAAACCTCTTCAAAATAGAAATTATGCACCAAAGATAAAGCAACTTCAGATATCCTCAAGGTTTAGGACACATCAATCCAAAAAGTTTTTTAAAACCCCAAAACCATGAATGGACATCAACCTGAGCCCAAGTAGCACTCTCTCTCCCACTGCCCATCATGATACCAGCAGTGAAACTGTATTGGCACATGTGACTCATAGGTTTGCAAGAAAAATCCAACCCCAGATCCTACTCCTCCTTCCCTTCTTCCACTTCCATGGACAATTTAGTTCTAGAATATTGAAGTGGCCTAGGGGTCTTAGTAGTCAGGGCCCTAACAGTATTCTATATTGTAAAATTCTCTATAGGAGAGCTGAAAAGCAAGAGAAAAGAACTAGAGCATGTTCCTGGGCTTGAAACAGAGTCCAAACTCGAAACCCAAACTCTCAACAGTACAAATTACCCCAACTGCAATGGCAACAGTGTGGCGGTGTTCTGCAGGACCTTACTAGGCAGTGGGGGATGGGGGCACCCAGGAGGGCATAGGGGACTGTGCAGTACTCTACTAAGCTTGAAAGAGCCTAGCATCCATATGGTTCCCAAAAAATTATCTGGGGAAAAGAAATGAGCTAATAAATTGCCCAACCTAGGAGACTGAAATGCTTCTGATCCAATTCCCAGGGAAACCACCATCAGAGGGGAGGAGTAAAAAAATAAGCAGTAGGAAAAAGTAAAGGGAGAAAAAAAAACTGCCAAAATTACCAAACATCTTAGAAAGAAGAAAATTAGAGACCATGAAAATAAGCAGAGAAAAAACATTAAGAACAGAAACAAATGTGGCCTCCAAATCTAGTAAACAACTTCAGGCAACTATGAAGAAATACTATAAAACAAAGGAAAATGACCCAACACTTTATGAGACAGAAGACCCTCTGGAATTTGAAGAGACAACGGAACCACAACTACGTAGTAAAAGAAAACTGAGAAAGGAAATGAGAATAATGCAAGAATATTAAGTAGAGAATTAACATGGTAAAGGGCACAAAAAAATACTGAATAACTCCTTAAAAATCAGAATTGGTCAGATAGTAAGGGGCAATCAGAGAAATGGTGCAATAAAGGCCCATTTGAAGATAGATAAAATGAATTTGTGGTCAAGTCTTCACAGTTGTGGCCTTCCTTCTGAAAAATCAAGGACACATAAGAGTTGAGCCAGAGAAAAGGCCCAGGGGGGATATGGAGGCTTCTGTGTTCAGGGCATTTAATCTTGTGTTTTGCAGTTTTTACTTTGCACTATTTTACTGACAAACACCTTGTCAGATGGGAGATGTCCTTGCTCTTAAGATTGCTTTTTGCTTTTTCTTACTGTGAGAGTCTCTGATTGTTTTTGTGGTCAATACTGTCCCACATAGTTTGGGGGCTCTTCCAGGATATTTCATATTCATGATGGGTCTCTCTTGTACTGAATCCTTGGGCAAGCACTCTCCAGAAAGTTCTCCAGTAGTCTTTGGACTGGGCTCAGGAACTCCCATTCTTATTTGATAAAAAACACTTGGAGAAAAAAAAAAAAAAAAACGGAAGTAGAATAGCAAAAAATAGAGGATTAATTCAGTCCAGAAGATAAGCCAGCTGAGAAAAGTTTGAAAACAGTGAGGTAAGTTGTGCAACATAGCCCAGGTTCCCTGAATTTAGGGCACTTTTGTTTTAACAATCTGTCTGATTCTAAAGTCTCCTGTTTAAAATAATCCTACAAATATTGCTGACTGTCAGATCATCTGCTGGTTAATTATAACCAAATTCCTGAGACCACTCCTCAATTCTTCCTATAGACCATGAAATTAAGATATCAGTGACATAAAGAATTAGATAAATTTGTTCCGTTGCTCCTAATTCTTTGCTAAATTCTTTTGGAACTTAACCCTCTTTAATTGGCATTACAATTATAATACACTTTGCCCCTTGACCTGGATAAGGGTTCAAGCCTACAAATTCCTTTGAGATGCCTCATGACACCAGTTTATGACCTCAAACTTTTGGAGTCTTCATTTTGAACCTCAACATTTGATGACCTGTATGGGGACAATCTGCTTCCCCTAGCTTGATTCCTTTGTCAAGGTAAGCTCGCCATCCCCCCCCCCCAATCCTATACCTCGGACACCCCAAGAAACTGGGAGAAATTTTGTCTAGGTTGTCTTGAGCTCCATTTTTTACCCAGATTTGGAAGTTCTTGCAATTTTCTGCTAAGTTCCTAAAGAACCTTTACCACATTTCCACCTTCTCTGGAATGTCAGAGGAGACGAAGTGCTACAGGATGGCTTTTGGCAAAGATGGGACAGTCCTCTTTCATGTGATTTTTGTCTGTATCTGTGTTTCTGTGCAGAATGCCTGTGTCATGTTTGTTCTGTGAACTAAATTTTCTTACCTGGAAAGATTTAAAACACAACTATCAAGAAAAAACCTCTATGCTGTAGTTAGAATGCTGGGAAAGATTTCTTAACATCCTTGACTCCCATCTTAAAAAAGGAAAAAGCTTAACTTTTTCTTGTGGAGCTCATCTCTGACCAAGCTACAGAAGGAGAGCAATGATTAAGAAGTTTGGCAATTAGTCATTTTAAGATTGCAAGAAAAAATTCTTGAAATATTGGGGATAATTATAGAAATTTTACCCCATTCTGAAAGAAAAGAAAAAGAAAAAACAAACTAGGTAAATAGCAACTTTTTGCTAATCCTTCCTTGACTTCTGTCTAGTTTGTAGTCCCCTTCTGAACCTTTGGGAAAGGACTCCAGAAGGTATTAAGGCAGTTGTGGTAATTGCTAACAAGATCGATATAGCCCAAGTCCCTTTGTTTGCTAACTCCTCTCATCTCAGATGAGATTAAGAAAAGAATTGTAGGGAAACTGAAATTCTTCCTCACCTGTAGAAATAAGGGAATAGCAACAACCATAGGGACCCCATACACAACCTTGCTCCCCCCAATTTGGGGAAATGGAGATGGAGTGGGGGGTCAATCTCCATGGTCACCATTCCCTCCTCCCCAATTTGGGGAAATGGAGATGGAGTGGGGGTCAATCTCCATGGTCACCATTCCCTGACCCCTGGCATCAGAAACTAACATCAAAGGGAGATCCTGGCATTAGTCACCCCAGCCTTTAGCAAGTTCTATCCAGTAAATGCCCTGGGAAGAATCCAGGTGCTCCTGGCACCACTTAGAATAGCAATGTGAGGTCAGAAAACCATTCAGCATTTTATAAGCCCACCAGTCTCTGTTTCTGTAGTGGATATGTATTAACTATGTAATTTATGGTGAATTATTTTATCTCTGCCCAGTTTTCTGATTTGTAAAGAAAAATAGTAATGATTGTTGTGAAAATCACATGATGGCAAAAGTGCTTAGAGTGAAACAAATGCTATATGAATGTTAACTACTTTATTGGATATAATTGGTTCATATTTGATAACTAATGAGACTTGGGATTTGAGATATAATCTCTTGGGACTGTAGCTGATATTATTTGGAGTTTTTAATTTAGCTATGATTGTCTGATGGATCATCAACCCAGTAATCCACTATCTGAAAGGAATGGGCCACAAGCTACTCAAAGGAATCCTGAATTGTTAAGTAGAGGTTAGTACCTGGGCAAGAGTTGGGAGGACAACCTTGGCCACTGACTAAGGTGAGACTTCTGACTCAGTTCCCAGTTGTGTAAGAACCTGCCTGATCATTCCTGAGTCTGGCTATAAGGTGGAATTGTTAAACTGAATTAAGGATGCTTTATCCTGTCATGTATGTATTCTCAGGCTGAGGCCTGAAGGATCAGTTTTTTATTGTAATTATGTCTCTGCTTTTTCCTCTTTTAGCAAGCTTCTATGATCAGAGTAAATGATCAATACAAGTCATGAATACAACTCAAGTATGTAAAATCTTACCATTTTCAATCTGGAAAATGTGGTAATTTTATCCTAAATAAGTAGGTAAATGAATATCTGGGCTAGTCATCTATCTGTTCTAGATGCATATATGTCTGTTTCTTTGAGTAATTTTGTTGTTGCTGATAGGCATTTTTATTTGTGAAAGCTTACATACTCTAATTACTGGGGACACAAATAGTTGAGGTGATACATGATGGTCCCAGATGGGGGATACCGAACTCCAATTGGTATGCTAAATAGGCTCATTAGACTCAAAATAATTGCTAGCCAGAGGACAAAGGCACTGGATTTGTTATAGATTTGAGAGAGCTTATAGTTAGTAAGGAAAGGCTTTTGTAAGTTCCTTGGCAGAACTCACAATTTCCCAGTATAAAGGAAACACCCCACGAGATTGAGATATGCCCTTAGCTGACAGACCAAATCCTGAAAGAGACTTAGCACCCAAAAAGTGTTAATTAGCTGTAGGGAGAAATGGGGTCAGAAGGGGTAATGGAATTAGGAGAGATACACTGTATGGGGAAGGATATATCACAAAGCAGGATGCTGTGGTGGGCTGATGAAGAGGAGAATGGCAGCCATAGGATGGTGCATAAGTGGGTTTTATAGGAAACATTTAACCTCAGGGACACAACTGGGATTTTCACAGAAGAAAGACTGAGCAACCTGGAGAATGAAGTCTAGCTAGACAAGAATGGACTCCAGTAGAGAAAAAGGACAAGGTAGGTACAGAGAGTTTGCAGACTGAGAACAAGCTAGTTGAGGAAATGTATCAACAATGGTATAAGGTCTTTAAAAAGTAAATAAAAGTGGAAGGATTGTGTGGAATTAACTGAGTGAAGACACTATCATGGGAATATAGCCTTAAACTATACCTTAATTGTGACTTCAGACTTTATAACAAGTAGAGCTATAGCTAAAAAGTTGCAGGTGTTCATCCCCTCCAGATTCCCACCACCTCTTATTAATTAGCACTTAAGTACCTCTTTAAAAGGCAATATATTCTTTTGTTTCTGGGTTAAATTTCCACCATTAGAATGTAAGCCCAGACTCCCTTAAACAATGGGAGAGAAGGCCAGGCCAATGTGGGGGCTTCTGTTTTCAGGATATTTGATCTTGGTTTTGCAGTTTTTACTTTGCATTCCCTTTTAATGATGATAAACACCTTATCAGATGGGAGATGTCCTTTCTTGAAAGATCATAATAAACCCCGTTTGGTTTGTTTTCGTACTCTAAGAGTCTGTTTTTTGGTCCATACTGTCCCTCACAGGAGGATAGTTAAATCCATTCAAGCTGATGAGATCAAGTAAAGTAGAACAGAGAGAAAAGAAGAGGCTCAGGAAAGATGTGGCGTGCCCAAGGCTTTTGGTCATAATCCAGAACAAAAAACTGAGAAGGAGCAATCTGACAGGACTAAAAGTGATGTCCAGAAAGCACAGAGGAAACAGTAAGGTAAACAGGTTTAACAGTGGAGTGCACTATGGAGTCGTTCAAAGTCACTGTCAAAGGTTACAAAGTGGTTGAAAATGAGAAAAGCCAAGGCAGCAGAATAGAAACAGCACCCCAGCAGTATTCTCCTCCAAACTAGTTTAAAATAATGTGTCAGATTTAATTTTGGAGTTTGAGCCAAGGTAAGGTCAGGGTTAAACATCTGTAGCCTAAAACAATTTAGGAAGTCTGTTACATTGGGGTGGCAGACAAACTGGAGCAAATGAAGCATCATAAGTGCACTGTGGGCCTTGGAGACTGCAACAGCCTCAACAGCAGCAGCAGCCCAGGGATGGCAAGAAGGTCAAAAAACTGGTCAGGGAGAGATTGCCCACATACAGTTCTAGGGTATGGAGAAGCGCTCGTGATCAATCATAAGGGAACAGGGGTTCTGACCACAGTTTCAAGGAGAAGAGGGGCACTAGCACTTGCAGGGAAGGGAGGTCTTGATCACAATTTCAGGGCCACGAGATGTGATAGTGCTGGCAGCTGTGGGTAAAGATGAGACACAGAACAAGAGGCCACGGCTCTCCCTGGGTCATACCACCTTGAAACCAATGAAAATGTGCCAACTCTCAGAACTAGCTCTGCCTGAAGCTTGGGACAGTGTCCCCTCACCTCCAGGTGAGCAGAGCCCAACTTTAACATAAATTCCAAAGTCAGGAAATAGGCTGGGAAAAAAAATAAGCAAACAAAAGAACTTGATCATAAAAAGCCACTATCATGGCAGAAAAGACTAAGACAAACTCTGAAGATGGCAGAAACCTTTCCAAAAATAGCTATAAGCAAAACCTCGAAGAAAAATGCTACTTGGACCCAAGCTCAACAAGATTTCCTGAAAGAATTTAAGAAACAGTTGAGTGGCAGAGGAAAAACTGGGAAAAGTTAAACTATTTACAATCTAATATGGGAGGATAACACATGTAACTTCTGAGAACTTTTTCTTTATTAAGGCAGTAAAGCAGTTTAAACTGACAGCAATTATGTTAGGATAATCTCAAAAAAAATCTATAGGAGTAATAGGGATGCATTGGAAGAAGGGAGAAGGGAGAGTAAGAATGGGGAAAATTATCTAACGTAAAGGAGGTGTACAAGGAAGAATGTTTACTACGGATAGGAAAATTGGAGGACTGGGCAGTATTCAAACTTCATTCTCATCAGAACTGCTTCAAAGTGGAAAGAATAAACACACACACACACACACATACACACACACACACAATCAGTTGGGTACTTTCCACAAAAGGGAAATATGAGAAGGGGAGAATAATAGTAAGAAAGCAGCAATGATAAAAGGGGAGGGTGGATTAAGAGAGGCAGTGGTCAGAAGTAAAATAGATTTTTGAGGAGGTATAAGAAGATTGGCTGTTGGCCTTCATTCTCAAAGAGAACCAAAATGATGCTGTTATGTTGGAGTCAAGGTACAATATATCCAACTGTGGCTGATCAGACTACTATGAGCTCAGAAAGCTCTACCGCAGGTTGGACACAAATAGTTCAGATGAACACTTGGAGAGATGTCTTAAATTGTGCATCTCACATTTCTTTTGAGCTATTACAATTCTGCTTCACTTACAGAGCACAGAACTTTCTTTGATGAGGGCATGTCATGCTAGGTGACTCCAAAGTTCTTCAGAAAGACTTTGGGAGTGTTCTTGTATCACCTCTGCTAACCACTATGTGAGGGCTTGCCTTGCATAAGTTGTCTGTAAAATAATCTTTGAGGCATGAGGAAGAACTCAGGGCAAACACTCACAAGATGTCCAGAAAGCAATACAAGGACACTTTCAAAGTATCTCTTAAGAACTTTAGAGTTGAGGGTTGGCACAGAACTGGCACAAGACTGCCCAGCATTGCATGCTCTCATCAGAAAAAGTGCTGTGCTCTTGCACGAAATGTGCAAAATTAGAGAAGCTATACCAAACATTCATACAGACTATTTGTGTCTGACCTCTGGCAGAGCATTCTGCGCTCATATTGGTCTGATCAGTCTGAGTCGGACACATTGTAACTTGACTCTAACATGGTAAGGTCATTTTGGTCCTCTTCAAGAATAAAGGACAAAAACCCCAACCCTATATACTAGAAACTCTCTCTCATTTAACCAATGGACTCTATGAGTCAAAGAAGGATTTCAAAATATCTTTGAGGCTTCATCAAGTAAATTGTCCTGAAACCTAAGTGTTATCAAGGCCAAAACTCTTGTCCACAATCTCCTGGACATGAATTCTAAAAATTTAACAATGTTTTGGACATGATACCATAATATGCAAATTTTTGGGGATTGTTAAATGACTTACCCAGAGTCACACAGCTAGGAAGTATTTAAGAATCTGAGTCCAGATTTGAACTCAGGTCTTCCTGATTTCAGGGCTGGAGCTCTACCCACTGATCCACCTATCTGCCCAAATATGTAAAATTTTTAAACTTCATTGAATAAAAAGTTTTTAAAATGTAAAATCAAGTGGAAGAAATAAAAACCATGTGAAAACTGGAAGTAGTACATCTCCATCATTCCACCTGCTACTAGAGCTGTTCCAACGATGCCCTCAGTGATCCTAAAGAAGATGAACTTCATCTCAATTCTTAAAAAGCAATTATTTTATCCACCTATACAAAATATTATAGGATTAGACATAAAAGAATATTAGGACGACAACTTGACTCAGAACCATTTAACAATCAATCAATAAACATTTATTAAGAGCTATTATGTTTCAGGCACTGTGCTATGTACTAGGGATACAAAAAGAGGCAAAAGACAATCCTTGAGTTAAATTAGTTTATATTATGGATTTCTCTCTTATATCTATTCTCCCCACCCCTACCTCCCAAAAAAGTGTTGAATACTAACAGATATTTAAACAGTGCTTTAAATTATACAACATGTTTTTTGTATATAGTGGAAGAAAATAGATAACTTTTCCTGATTCCCCAATTGCAGGACTCTTGGGCCACTTGTGCTATGTTCAAACTCAGTACTGAAGGATTTGGTACTTTAATTTGGTCCTCTGGTATCCTCCATAATGGCTCCAGCTATAGGAGACTTATGTAAAAGGAGAGACAATTAGCCTGAAACTTGTAGCTAGGAAAATCCCTCTCTTGGATTTCCTAGAAAGACTGGGTGGGCCAGCCTTTCTCCTTGGCAAAATTTTCAACTGTATACATGTGGCTGCTGGAACAGATATTCATCCAGGTGACCCTAAGTTAGGATATCTTTTCTGTTTCTTTCCCTGAGTATAGGTACCTAAACAGTAATCCTGAGATGGATGTTTCTATCCTTGGTTGTAAATTTGAAATATCAGAAGCTCCTAAGTCTATCAGTGTGATTGAACCAAAGGAGGTGCCTCCTAAAGTGCTTCTAGAAAGAGAAGATGACCACAAGCAGGAGGACCAGCACAGTCACTGATCTAAATTCACCAGACAATGTCAATTTTGACAGAAAAGTTCAGAAAGTACAGAGCTAAGATGTCAAGTTGAAATGTCTTAACAATCTCACTAAATACTTCATGTTTTAATGCTTTAAGTACTAACCTCTCTTAGAAGAGCAAAACAGTATTTATAAATGATTACTTTTTAAAGTCTTTTGTCAATGCATTCTTATGATTCTTTTAACAATTTCTTATGTGTCAGAAATAAACATGTCTTAAACCTAATCTACACTGTAGACTGAGTATATCTTCCTATTTTACCTTTAAGGGAGATCTTAAACAGGTTTTCCCTTAAGGGAAACCATGCCTAAGCTTTAAGTGATTCTTTCCAAGGCTCTGAGGTGGCAAGATAAAGGATCCATATAATGAGTGCAAGTTCCTCAGGCCTGAACCCAATTTGTGTGCATGGGTCAGAACTGGGGTCTCTTTAGAAAAGGGTGAGCATTTCAGCTCTGCTGGCCCAGTATTGGCTCTGTTGTCACATATGCATTATGTCATTTAAGCCTTTCATACTCCTGTGAGGTAGGTAGGCCAGGGACAGGGACTGGGTGTCATCATTTTAGGGAACTCCCAGATGAGGAAATTGCTTCTACTAATGTAGGCTGGCACCTTCTCCACAACTTAGAATCTTAGGGATCTGTCTAGGGCTATGAAAAGAGACTTGCTCAGGATAACACAGATGTGTTAGAAGTTTTCTTGGCTTTCCAGATATCTCCTGAACCATTACGCTAGGCTGCCTGTCCTACGATGATAGATCCCTATCTTATAGGCAACAAGGATAGTATTTATCAGTGGCCTCTATAAAGGCTTTGATGGCATGCTGATCCACTTTAAAGAAAGGCTAGGAGGTTGTACTTAATATGATGGATGAAAGAAGATTCTAAAAAAGATCTTACCAAGCTAGAACAATCGGCTGCATCTAATCAGATAAAATTTAACAGAGATAAATTTAAAGCCTTCCATTGACTTGTGTTCATCTTGTATTTAAACCCTTCCATTGGGTTTAAAAAAATCAACCTCACAAATACAATATAAAGGTGGTATGAGCTAGAAAATTCACCTGAAAAAAGGCATAGGGCTTTCCCAAATCATACAGGTACAATTTTTTAATCCAAATCATAGGACTTGAAGTGGGAAGAGACCTGAAATGTATACAAGGGTTGATTTCCAGCTTTCAGAGTAGGAAGACCTCTTTTTAATATCAAAAAAATTATCAGAGACCCATTATGGTAATCATTGTATTATCAACATCCAAAGGTTGAGAAAATGTCTGATGAAAAGGCTACTGGTAACTCAGTAATGTTTTTAAATAATCTTGTAGTTTTATTAATCACAATAGAATCTACACACATTTTTTAAAAGGTAATACATATTGTGAGATAATATTTATTCAGCCTACAGAACGTACATTTGCTTATTTATTATAATTCTACTTCACTTACATTGACATCACTTCAAAAATCTGTTGTAAAAACAGTAGCCTCCACTGAAAATGAAAATACAGCAACTGTTCACGGCCATAAACACAATGACTCACAAATAATTCAATCAGAAAGCCAACTGAAAGCCCTCTTGCTAGTGCTCACCATCCTTCTATACAAAGGCTCCTTGAAGGGGCACTGAAATCCATCTGGTTCTGAATGTTTTGATTTTTCTTTTCAGCATTCTCACTAAAATACATATTATAAACTGATAGGGAAAAAGCTTATCCTTGGTAAATTAATCATCCAAAATTGATCTCTAATAGGGCAGTTCCCAAGCCCAAATAACTATTGAAATCACTAAAATTCATAAACTACTCTAAAATATAACAATGTAGTCTTAGAATCTTTGATTGTTTAAAAAATACATATAAATTGGATTAGGCTGAAAAGAGAATATAATCATTCAAAACCAAAACAATATTATCAGTGAAAAAGCAAATTTGATACCTCGTGAAATCAGACAGTAGTCAACTCCAAAGACCCACTCTAGGAGGGGACAGGTTTCAGCAAAAGTAATGGTCATATTTCATTCTGAAAGGTCAGGAAAAAATTTTTCTTATTAGGCAGGTCAGGAAAAAATTTTTCTTGTTAGGCACAATTGAAACACCAATAATATAAAACTGATCAACAAAAACATCATTATTCATACTAACATATTTCTTTGGAGTTAAAGATCAAAACAACAATAATCTGTTTATACAGATTCAGGAACTTTGATACAATAATTTTGTAGCACCCAAGGACCCCAAGACCTTTGGCCGAGAACTACTGGCACAGTTCAATTCTCTAATTTTACTGAGAAGGTATTGAATCCAGATCACTTTCCACTACACCACCCCTGAATTTTAAATTATTAGTTTCCCCCAGAAGCTCTTCCCTAGGATCCTTTGTAACAGCAAAAACTCTGGATTATACCTCCCTCTTCATGTTGCCCAAATTCAAAAGGCTCAAGGATGCTATCTAGTCTTTTAGGCACTCTAATATGGTTCTATATACACAGAGAGCAAAACTGCAGTGAAGTTAATATTAATCCCCTAAAGTTATCTATGTTTTCCCAGATCAACAAAATTATATCTTTTGAATCCTTACAGCTTAAGACCTTACTGCTATGGCACATGATTAAACATCCCACCCTCTGGGAAACAATTAAGTTACTAAAGATCCTCAAAAACTACTCAAATATCAAATGTAAGTGCCTTTATTATGGCTATTCTTATTTTCTCTTTAGCTCTTCTTCTAGGTTACTCCCAATCTGGTTGATTCTACATTTTTTAAGACCCAGTTTGACACTTCTCAGTGCCAATCTATATCCATCCTCTCCAGACAATTGAGAGCCTTTTATTTTTTTTTACTGGCCACTAAATTTACCAGGGGAAAATTTCTATTCATCTGACTGTTGAATTACAGTAATATTTTATTAGAGGTAGCAGTTAAGAATACTGACCTGAAAGTCAGGAAAATTAAGTTCTAGGCTTCCTTAGCTCCATTGCTTTCCCATTTGTGTTTCAGTTTCTTTCAACTTAGATACTCAACAGATTTAATTTAAAATACTTCTTAAATACCGATTTTTTTCAAGGTACTGTACTGTATTAGGGTCTGAAGATAAAAAGACAAAAACAAAAAATCCTTGCCCTCAAGGACATTACAATCTCCTGTGTTGCTGCTTAAACTGTTTTAAGCAGAAGTGAATGGTCACAGTTATACTTTAGAAGAGTGTTCTAGAAGCTGTTTAAAAGATGGAGAGACAAAAGACTAAAAATAGGAAGACCAATTAGAAGAGTATTGAGTAGTTAAAATAGTGTCTATGTGAATGAAAAGAAGGAATTGGATTAGAAAGACATGGGAAAAAAGAATAAGCAGGACATAAAAATTGATTGAACATAGGAGGGTTGAGGAAGGACTAAAAAGTAAAAAACGAATGATGATCTGAGGATAGTGATACCTCAAGAGTAAAGGGGCAGTTTAGAGGAGGAACAGATTTAGCAGCAAAAGTGTGAGCTCAGTTTTGATGCTTGCAGGACAGCTAGGTAGAGATAGTCAGCAATTTTGGACATGCATAACTGAAACTGGAGAAAGGATCTCTAAAACCCATTTAGTTTTAAATTTCTGTGATGTAATGACTTTCTTCCAACTAGCTACTGTATTTCTTACCATTCTTCAAATGTTGGTATTTCTTAAGTATCAGGACTGGGTCATGTTTCTGCTATAAGTATTGTAAAACAAATTACTGAGTTGTTTATATTCCCATGATAATTTCCAATCCTAACTCCTAATATTCTCCAAGATGGGATTCTTACATAATAACTAAAAAGGGAATTCCACTAAAGGAATGTACAATCATCAGTTTAGTTATTTAATGAATAGATATGTATTAAATATGTCTCTAAGAATGGCACCAGGCTATACATTCTGAATTTTAAAAAATTTAGCCATTACCCTCAAGATTATCCCATCTATAAATCTGTCCATTCCCAATGATTATTTCATTTATAAGCTAATTGAAGTGTAAATTTTCAGGTCTTGAATGAGAAATGACAAATAATGGCTTTTTCTTTATATGTTATATTCACATGGCTTCTCTCCAGTATGAATTCTCTATTATCTGATAAAATCAGAACTCTGAAGGCATTTCCATGTTCATAACATTTAATTCAATTCAACCATTAACTAAGCAACTATTGTGTGCAGAGGTAGGGGAAAATGCAAAGTTTAAGACTGGGTTCACTGGCTTCAAGGAGCTTACAGTCTAGTAGGCTGCTCCCTAGTATGAATTCTCTGATGTCGAATAAGTGTGGAGCTCAGACTAAAGTTTTTCCCGCATACATTACATGCATATGGATTCTCCTCAGTATGAATTCTCTGATGTATAGTAAGATATGAACCACATCTGAAGGTTTTCCCACATGCATTACATTCATAAGGTTTCTCTCCAGTGTGAATTCTCTGATGTTCATTAAGAGTGGAATTTCGAGTAAAAGTTTTCCCACACTCATTACATTCATATGGCTTTACTCCAGAATGTATTCTTAGATGTTCATTAAGAACAGATCTTCGAGTGAAAGTATTTCCACATTCATCACATTTAAATGGTTTCACTCCAGTGTGAGACCGCTGATGTCGAATAAGGACTGAATGGCGACTGAAAGCTTTTTTACATTCCTTGCAAATATAAGGTTTCTCTCCAGTATGATATCTTTGATGATCAATTAATCCTAAGAATTTACGGTAGGATTTTCCACACTCATTGCATTTAAAAGGTTTTTTACCTGAATGAATCCTGTAATGCTGAAGAAGGCTTGATCTACTACTTAAGCCTTTCCCACATTCACTACATTGAAAAGGTTTCTCTCCAGTATGAATTCTGCAGTGTTCAATAAGGCGGAGCTGGCTGCTTAAGATTCTCCCACATTCAATGCATTTACAAGTGCCATCTCCAGTATGAATTTTCTGATGCTTCATAACACTGGACAACTGAGGAAAGTTTTTCCCACAGATATTGCATTCATAAGGTCGCTCCCCAGTATGAACTCTCTCATGACAATTAAGATTTGATTTTAGCCTGAAGACTTTATCACATTTGTTACATTTGTAAGGCTTTTCTCCAGTATGAATTCTTTTATGTTCTGTGAGATTTGAGCTACGACTAAAACTTTTTCCACATTCGTTGCATTCATAGGGCTTCTCTCCAGTATGAATTCTCAGATGTCTTGTGAATCCTGACTTCTGACTGAAGGTCTTGCCACAATCACGACACCCATAACGTTTCTCTCCGTTGTGAATTCCCTGGTGTTGAATAAGGGCTAAATGCTGAGAAAGATTTCGTCCTCTTCCTCTTTTAGGAACTCTTTGATGAGTTATGAGCTTTGAGCCCCAACTGAAGGTTTTACCAAATTCGTTATACTCTTGGCTTTCATCTTTAGAGATTTGGTTGTGGAAAATTGTCAGTTGCTGAGAATCTCTTGATTGCAAAGTTGATTTACTCCATCTCTCCTCTAAGAATTGTTTTGTCTGCCCTTCTAAACCGTTTTCCTGTCCAAATGCTAATCCAAATTCTGTGGTTTGGAATATGTCCCTTGTGGATTTTTCTATTATATTTCCATATAGTTCAAATGTTTTATGGATTTCTTCCCTCTGAGTAAAATTTTCGATCTCAGATTTGTTCTTAAAACCTGGGGGGGAGGGTAAAGGTAAAGATGACCACTTCTTTTTAAGAAAAATTAAATTATCAGAGAAAAAAGACAATTATCAAACTGAAATAAAAAGCTTTAAAACTGCTAGAAATGACCAAAAGCTCCAATGAGAATATCCGGAAAGAAAAGGTATTCAGACATCCAGGTTAGAAGAATAGGTGAGTCCAAACTACAAAGTATGCCCACTAAGAAGGATAAAGAGTTCTACTCCCAACTCTACTTCCTTTTTCAACCCCTTAAATCCTTTCCTAGCATTTAAAATTGCTCATTTGTTTTTGCTCTCTTCAATGAGGATCTGATCTCTTCCACTCACCACTGCAAACAACTGGAGAAAGTTTTCCTTCTTCAGCCTCTTGCATATCCTCAATCCATGATTCTTCTCCTTGCTCTAGGTGGGAAATAACATCAGGTTTGGAGAATGGAAGCCCTAATTTTAGGAAAGGACATATTGAGCATGATTATTTGTGCTACAATACCAGAACTTTCTAAGCTCATTCCTAAACTGGAGGTCTGCAGGGGATAACTATAGCTAATATATAGAAAGATCCAATTAGGGATATTTGAATGGCTCCTGAATTGAGTTCCAAAATCTCTTTCTAGAAAGATGGTTAGTTTGGAAATGGTTACCATAAAAATGACTTCTTACCCATTGACACAAAGTTCCCATAGTTCTCTAGCATCACATCTCTGTAAAGATCCCTCTGAGCAGGATCGAGCCATCCCCATTCCTTCCGTGTGAAATACACAGCCACATCTTCAAAGGTCACCAGCTCCTGAAACAACACATTCTGGTTGCCTCATGGGAAGTTTGGAGCTATTTTTAAAAAGTTAATTATGTAACCTATCTACATAAAGGAAGAATGGCATAGTAGGAAGGCACCTAGCTGCAGTGCCTGTCCTGGGTTCAAGTCATACTTCTGATACATGATAAACAAGTCTTTGTTTTGTATTTAAAGTGAAATTTATATTTGTTTGGATGATTATTTGTGGAAGATTTGGGTTAGATTATACAGCTTCTGAGGATCCTTCAAACTCTGAGACTCCATGATAGAGTAGGTTTTTAATAAATGTGTAATTGATGAATAATTGTTAGAAATCCTATCACAGATTAATGACCCACAACTCTTTCTTATTTCTCTCTACTCCTCTGCAATCATTTCCCTTAGCTCACTTTCCCTTTACTGTGGAATCAAATTCACTCTGTCTAGTTTGGGGGGGGATTTCCATTTAAATCTGTGGCTAGGATCATTCTGAAACAATCTGCTTAACCCACTAAGCTACCTTTTTGACAAAACAAATCTCTCTCTGTCCCAAAAGCTACTGAGGGAGGAGTAAAAAATTATTAGCATGAAAAATGGCAGAACAAAGTTCTTTACATGAATGTAATGGAATATTACTGCACTCTAAGGAATGACAAAATTTAATTTTTTGTATTTAAGTGAAAGAGTGAATGAAAAAGCAGTAAGCACTATGCTGCACTGTGGCGTCTGTGCTGGGGATACAGATAGGAAAATTAAATAATCTCTGCTTTGGAGGAGCTTTTATCTAAAAGAAATGGTCAGGGAAGGATAAAGTCACAAGATGTTGAGTGGAGCTCTAGAGCAGTTGAATATCATGTCCTTTCCAGTAGAACTGAATAGTATTGATTTGATTACTATCTGATTACTATTTCCTGATCAAAAGGGAAAGGGGAATATGAATGCACAGAAATTGAGTAATGGGAGCAGCAACATGACAGGAAGATGACATAGTCAGGTAGCTGTAGTTTACTAGGTATAACGAGTTTTCTTCAACAATTAGCATAACACCTGAATTCTAGTTTGGATGGTACAGTGATGGAGCTGAGGTACATGTTTTGTACTATAAGCCCTCATACTAATCAGCATGGCAGACCTAGGCAAGTCATTTTCCCACTTTGGGCCCATTTCTTCTATAAAATAATTGGATTGAACTAGATAGCCTTTAAAGTTAGCTCTAAAATTCTGTGAGTTTTTAAAAAAATCTATATTATAACATTCTGTGAAATAGTTGAAGATCAGTATTCCTTGCTGACAGAATTATATTCAAGGCAGTCTGTTAGGATACAAAAAGAAAAAAGCCCTCTGCTCTTAGGGAGCTTATAGTATAATAAAGGACATTGGATATATAGAGTGATAAAAAGGTCAAATGGGATTATAGAAAATCTGGAAAGATGCTTTTAAGAAATTTGAAAAGGGAGGATTCTTTTCAGCTTAAGGTAGAAGGACTCATGGAATACTTGACATGTAGATAAAGCTGAAGAAAGGTTTTCAGCAAGTAGAACTGTTAAATTAATTTTTTTGGGGGGAGGAATAGGGGAAGATTTGTATGAAATGATATGAAATAAAGCCCCCAAAACACAACTACTATATATAAAAGATGATAATAGCTGATATTTAGATTTGCAAAGTACCTAAACTAATAATTTCATTTCCTCTCTCTCAACAATTTTGTAAGTTGAACACTATAAGTATTATCTCCATTTTGTGGATAAGAAAACTGAGGCTCTGCTAGTGACTTGCCCATAGTTTTAAAATTGGTGTCAGAGAAAGAAACCAAACTCAGTCCCTATATCATTGCCTCTTATAAGGTAACACTGAAAGGCAAGAGCATTCAGGTCAAAAAAAAAAAAAAAAAGCATGGATAATGTTAATACTAAATGAATTAGATTAAAGAATCCATCCTTCTTTTCTATTATTAGCTATAAACATAGAATGTGTCAATTCCAATTCCTCTATTAAATGATTTTTCTTAACTTTTTTTTTTTAATCTTTAGAAGATGCTCTTTAAGAAAAAAGGACTGTTGAGGCAACTAGATGTCAGTGGATAGAGCACTAGCCCTGAAGTCAGGAGGACCTTAGTTCAAATCCGATCTTAGACACTTAACATCTCCTAGCTATGTGACCCTGGGCAAGTCACTTAACCCCAATTGCAGAAGAAGGAGAAAGAGGAAAAAGAGGAGAAGGAGGAGGAGTAAAAGAAAAAGAAGAAAAGGGACTGTTTCACTCTCCATCATCAAGCATACTACCTAGCATAGAGTCAGTGCTTAATAAGTGCTTGTTGACTGATTGTTGTCTATTGTGTCAAAACAACCATTTTCCATACATCTGCCAAAATGCCTTCCTTTTTAGGACTTTGCCACCATCATTCAGCTGCTTTCTTGTTCTGAAACTTCCCTAAGTTCTTGGGGTCTTTCCTGCACAATATCTCTCTGCCAGGATGGTCCCCTTTTCCCTCTGTGAAGTTCCTTCAGGGATCTCCATTCCAGAGATGGGTGAACCCAGCCAAGCTTCTCTCTCATCCTAAATATGTTTTTTACTTTCCAAAGTTTGCTGCCACTTAGAAACCTTTTTTTGCCTTTTCTTCCCTCATTAGAACATACGCTACTTGAAGAAAAGGCGATCCCTGTTTGGTTTATATCTGTATCCTTAGTACTCAGCACAGTGCCAGGAACGCATTAAGTGCCTAATAAATGCTTGCTGCTGGTCTATCTGCCTGAGATGCTCAATCTAGATATTGGACTACGTTATTCTCACATTTGTACAGTGACAGTTTTTTAATTACCTCTAAGATAACACATAAACTTTGAGCTGACAATTAAATTCCCACCTGCCTTTCTTCAGTCACCACATGGCTCTCCAAAAATTCTCTATTCTCATCAAACTGGCCTGCTCAATGCTTTCTCTAAATGGTAGATCAGTTCTTGCCTCTGTCTTTGCACAACTGGACCTTTATGTCTGGAGTGCTCCCCTTCTCACTATACTTCAAATAATCCTTCAAAATACATTTGAATTGTAAAAATCTGGCAGTTATACCCACAAGGGAATTAGATGTGTCAAGTACTGCATTTAGGGGGAAGAGAATGAAAACTGGAAAAAAAAAAAAAAAAGACATTGGATATCATGACTGAAGAAAATACTGATGACATGTAACATTAAATCCATTAGGATGGCAGAAGTAAAGTTGGCAAAGTCTTGAGGAGACAAAAAATTACGAGTTAGCACTAGTAACTGGAGGAAAAATAGGCACACAATGACTAAGAATTGATAAGCAAAATGTGATGCACAAAAAGTTAGTGCTATAAAAAATTATGAACATGAATTCAGAGAAACTTGAAAAGATCTGTATCAACTTATAAAAAAAACTAAGGCATAACAAGAACAATTTACATCAAGATTGCAATAATAAAATAGTTAACATTTATTTAGTACTTATATAGTAGGCACCGTGTAAAGGGCTAGAACTGAGTAAATGCACTTGGATAATGGAGCACTTGAGACTAATTGCCAATTGGACAATTCTCTATTAACATGTTTGAAGGATGACTCTCTCCAACTATTCTGTGCTGGCTCCATCCATAGGTGGGTGTGGACAAAGAAGGGGAAGTGACGTGTGTGGGTGGAGTAGGAGAAGGAAATCAATGCATTCTCCTGGAGGTGGAGAGAGAGAAAGGAGGTGAGGAGATTGCTAGATCTAATCCCCTGACATCCACCCCAAAAGACCAATAATAAAGACTTTTGATTATCCTGACTCCGGCTGATTTCTAGGAAGACAGGGTTCCAGCAGCAGTGCATAAAGTACAACTGTTATTCCATTTGATCCTTAGAACTACTATGGGAGGGAGGTGCTATTATTATTCCCATTTTGCAGATAAAAAAACTAAGACAAAGAAAGCTTAAGTAACTTGCTCAGGGTCACATAGCAAGTGAGCAGATCTTCCTGACTCCCAACCCTCTGCCCATTTCACCATTTAGTATAAATGATAATACCACTGAAATAATTCAGAACTATGATTAATATGGTTAACAAGCATGACTTCATAAAATATAAAAAAGGTGCAAGGGATACAAGTGCAAAGAATGAAATAATTCCAAGTTGCAATGAGTTTATATCCTAATTGGGAAAGCAAATAAGTATACCTAAATATGTGTATGTGTGTGTATATGTGTGTGTGTGTGTGTGTGTGTGTGTGTGTGTGTATAAATACATATATACACATATACTAAGTAATTAAATTCAAGATAGTTTGGGAGAGATACTAGTGGCTAGGGAAATAAAGTACAGATTCATGCAAAAGAAAGTGAATGATTTCAAAGCAGCAAAAGAGTCAAAAAGAAAATAATCGCTGAGTGGTAAGGAAGCGTTGTAAATATCAAACAAAACTAGGTAAATATAAAAATGGGTGATTAAGAATAAGATTTTAATTACATGCATTCACAAGAAGATTACTCTTCATTAGGATAAGGCAGAGATAGAAGGTTGTTAAATAGGACTAAAATCTTCAATCAGCTACTTTCAAACACAGAGGACGGACACAAAAATAAACCTAGAAAATCCAAGGGACACATGGTAGGTCCTGATTGACATAATCAGAAATCCCAATAAAGAAACAAGATAAATGATGACCAAAAGGGATGAGTCACAGGTCCTAGAGTCCTATAAGCTTCTAGAACCTAGGAAAAATAGAAGCTTTGTGAGAGAATCTTAGTTCTATGTGGGCCATTTCCACTTGAAAGTCTTCAAAGATTCTTCATAGGAGACAAGGAAAAGTCTCAGAAGCTGTACTTAACATGTATCATACAGATAGCCAGTTATATCTTCTAAGTAAAGAGTGCATTACTCTACCCCTGGGGCCTTAAGAATCACTCCATCAGAGTCTGCAACATCTGATGTAGTAAGCAGGACTTTTTGGCCTATTAAACAGAAAGGGAAAGGGTTAGGACTTCCTGGATTCCAGGATGTCCAGACACAAGCACAAGGTATCCAATTGCTCAGAAGCTGAAAGGCAGTATGGAAGAAGTGTTAATGGTAGCACAGAAGAGTGCCCTCTAAACCCAGAGGGACATTAAGGAAGAAGGCAGAATGGAAGGAGCTTTGCTAAAAACACAGTTCCATGGATCTTCCTAATAATTACCAAAAAATAGGAGAAGGAAATAGGTCTGAAATGTCAGTGAAAGTTCAGTAGGGAGAAACCTCATCAGCAATGGGAAACTGCCTGTTCTGATCTTAATCCTTCAGAAGATATAATTAAGGAGGAAATTCAAATCTCCTTGGAGTTTAATGGAGACAAGAGAAAAGCTTGACAGAGGACAGACTCACCTGTTTGTGGTGGAGGGGAAGAGAATGGACCCCTAACTTCAGGTCACCTGGCCACATTCCTTCACAATCCTTTTTCCTAACATATCAGAGGCCCAACTCATAATAGTGAACACACCAATCTCAAAAGTGGGTCAAAACCTTATCCAATTGCAGGAATTCTTAAGATACATTGTGAAAGAGTTAATTTAAGAATACATAGTAATCTGGAAAATTCTCACTTGATGCTGAGAATATACGTAGAAAGAATAAGCAGGGTGCCTCCTGGATGTTGCTGACCAAGGAGGAATCTAAATAACTAGGAACAATAGCCCCAAATTCCCTCTTCCAAGATTAAGAAGCCACCATGACACTACTGGGAGCTCAGGGTGACTCAGCCCCTTAGCCACACCTCCAAATTACATGAAAAGCATGGAATCCAGGGAAGGAGAACATAGTACTCTGGCAATGGTCTTTCTTTAACGAAACATAGGAAACCTTTAGTACAAGACCAGGAAAGCCAGAGCACCCACACAATACAGATATGCTGACACTGAGTACTTGGGACATCATCCAGAGACTGGGATGTCCAGACTATTCTAGTGGGGAGGGTAAAGAAGGAATCTATGGATATGTCCAAGCCCCTATGGGATCATCAATATTAAACAGTGTAAAACTGTGGGAGAAGAGGAGGAGATGGGGAATAGCAACAGATTTCAGCCTTTATTACTGAGATGATCTGACAGCCCTGCAGCTCTGGAAGTCCTGCTTCATAGAGGTTCTGGAGTGCATCTTCACAGAGGACCACAGGAAGCTGTTATTCAATAAGCATCCTTAGAATAGCGACTGCTACATTGTGCTAAGTAGGCTCTATATTAGCCTCATCTTGGTGTCCAAATGATCACTGTGGCCTGCAAATAGGGCTCAATGAAAAAAAATTTGGGACAATGACTTCAATAAGAAAAAGGATAAAATGAACCCACAACAAATCATTCTAATAAAAGCAACAATGATAATCAACAAAAGATTAAGACAATGAATGATAAATGAATAATTAAGATTACAATATATAAAATAATTTAAGTATTCACATTCTGCCTATTGTCATCAAACTTTAAGAACCAAATTTTCAAAGTGCTAGCTTCAATCAGTCATGATTTTCAATTCCAATAAATTGTCTCAGTATGGTAAACATAGAAATAATTATACTCATTGATCCAACAACTCTATAATTATAATCACCCTAAAAGTAATTTTTAAAAAACTGTAAAATCTATTTAAAACTACATAATGGGCAGCTAGTTGGTGCAGTGGTTAAAGCACCAGTCCTGAATTCAGGAAGACTTGAGTTTAAATCTGACCTCAAACACTTAACACTTACTAGCTGTATGATCCTGGGCAAGTCACTTAACCCCAATTGCCTCAGCAGAAAACAAAACAAAACAAAACAAAAAAACAAACAAAAAAACCTATGTAATTTGCAATATGAAAAAACTGAAAACTAAATGGGTGTCCAAGGATAAAAGAATGGCTGGATAGACTGTAATTTATATCAAATAAAATGAAAAACAATTAAGAATGATAAATATGGGAATATGAAATAATATAGAACATCTTATATGAATTTCTATGAAGCTAACAAATCAGAAATAGAATATCTATACTAATTGTGACTATATAAAAGAAAAAAATTTTATCCAAAATAGGATTAGCAGAGATTAGGAACACAAAATTGAACAATTAAGAGATAATAGCATACTGAAAATAGATTTTAATGGAGTTTTCTCATAAATTTAACCAGTCTTGCTTATGTTTAAAGTTCAGCAATAATTGAACCTTATTGAGTTTGATAAACTATAAAATAAATAAGGCATGGTAAGCATAAAAAACTTTGTTATGTTTTTTTTGGCATACTATCTCTCACAAGGTAGGAGTTTTTTTCCCTTAGATTTCATCCCAATAGTTTTAAGACTTTTTCTTTTTATTTATGTGTGAGAAGACATAAGGCATACCTAATTACTACTTTGGAATAGCAATCATATTTGGAAATCATGGAAATAAAAATAGTACTCGAGGCTAGATATAAAAAATAGACAAGATTTCTAAAAATGGGTAAAAGATGGATTCTAGAGACCACAAAGCAGAGAGGCAGCAAGGAGGCATAGTGGAGAGAAACTGAGTTCAAATTCTGCTTTAGCTCTTAACAATGTGATCCTGGACAAGTAACTTATCCTTTGTCTCAATTTCCTCATGTGAAAAATGAGAATGATTATAATAGCATCTATTTCACAAAGTTGTTGAGGATTAAATAAGATAATGAGCTTTGCAAACCTTAAAATGCTATATAAATGCTATTATTATTATACTTCTGATAAAATTCTACAATAGGTTATTATTTTTTTTCCCCTGAGGCTGGGGTTAAGTGACTTTCCCAGGGTCACATAGTTAGGAAGTGTTAAGTGTCTGAGACCACATTTAAACTCAGGTCCTCCTAACTTCAGGGCTGGTGTTCTATGAATGAGCCACCTCGATGGCCCCATAAATTATTTTTTAAAAGGTTTATAATTTAGGTGATTGGAAACCTGCATCAGTTACTTAAAAACAATTTATGCCAAATTAAGCTAATTTCTTTTTTTTTTTTTTTTTTTTTGATAGGTTGACTACACTGGTAGAATAGAATGAGCTTTTGTGTTGTGTGTTTTTTGACTTTTAGGAAGCTACTAAGTAAATTCTGTCATTAAGTCATAGTGGACAAATTAGAGAAACGTGGACTAGATTAAGGTAGTCAATCTAACACCCCACAGGCCATAGGTGAGTCTGCAAAACCACAAAGTGAAGTCTGAAACACATTAAAATATAATTGAGAAATGTTTAATAAATAAATAAAAATACAATACAAAATAATGTAAATTTGTAGTTTTCTAAGTCAATATGTAGCCCAAGGAGAATTATTTCTATTTGAATTTGAAATCACCCAATTAGATGATAGCAAATTACAGTGCATTTAGAGACAAACCATATCCAAAGAAAATTATTCTCTAAACTCTTCATTTGACAAACCTCTTTGTAAAGTTCAATGTTTAAAAACAAAACAAACAAACAAAAAAAAAAAAAACTGTATAGTTTACACAAAGGAGTAGCTTAATAATACAAAGTAAAAGTCTTTCTCCCCAGTTATTACACATTATACAAGCCAATATCATATTATTTTGTTTATTTTAAAAGAGTACTATAGCTGGGGCAGCTAGGTGGGGCAGCTAGGTGGCGAAATGGATAGAGCACCATCCCTGAATTCAGGAGGACCCGAGTTCAAATCTGATCTCAGACACTTAACACTTCCTAGCTGTGTGACCCTGGGCAAGTCACTTAACCCCAGCCTCAAAAAAAAAAAAAAAAAAAAAAAAAAAGAGGACTTATAAGGCTGACTCTTATTTAATGTTCATGAAATCAGACTTCTACTTCTATTCTAATATTCTCATACAATCTGCATTTGTGATGCAGATGTTAAGTCCCTAAACAGAGTGATGAATGAATATGCCTAACTATTGAAATTTACCCTAATCTTTTACAGTGCAAGGTAGTGTTGTATCTTCAAGTCAATAAGACCTAGGTTCAAAACTTAACTCTGATACATCCTATTAGCTCCATAACTGTGGGCAAATTACTTAATACCTCAGTGACCCAGATAACATACTAAGATTATAAATCACAGATAAGTGACTAAACTCCATCAGTGGAGAAGGTTTATTATATCAATTAAATCAATAAAACCAAAAGTCTTTAAAAAAAAAAATCCAAAAAACCTCATGGTATATTCCTGTTATTTTTCAGAGTATGATCAGAAGTAAGGTTCCAGACTTGGAGAGTTTTGAATCCCAGTTCTTCTATTCATAAGCTTTGTGTTAATGGCCATATCACTTTATTTTTCTTCATCTTTCTCATGAGTGAAATGGAAATAATATTTGCAATGCCAACTTCTCAGAGATGTTGTAAGGAATGTGTTATTAATCACTGAGGTTAAGGTGCTTTGATGATAATAAATGGGTTGAGTGATAAGAAGGCCAAGGAGCTGGCATCTAAAGGGAGAATTCAAAGATAAAGGGCAAATACCATGTTGAAGACCATTAAGGTGGTACGGAGCCTTCTGCTGCTGAAGTATCTCAGATGAAGAAAGTTTGATGGCAGGTGGAAAAGACAAACCCCCGAGCTGCCGCCAGGATTCTTATTCCTCTGAGAAGGCTCTTTCCTGTCTTTGTACACGGATGCGGATCTGAAGATAAGCATCACAGCAAAATGAAAATTGAACAGCAAACTGTCATTCAATTTCAAATTTCAAAAAACAAATTCTTCCTACAAGTGCATACAAAGGAAGCAAGTAGTTGATTCTGTTAACTCCTCAAGGGAACAGTATGGAAAGACAGTGAGCAAAACTAATCACAACGTCTAGCTATTAGTCCCTAGGAAAATAAAATAAATATAAATTTAAAAATAAATATTAAATAACAAAGAGCAAGACTTTGGCTTTTAAATAGTAAAAACTAATTCTGACTTCCCTATTTCTCTCAATTTTTAGTGCCTCTTGAAGGAAACTATATGTGTGTGTGTGTGTGTGTGTGTGTGTGTGTGTGTGTGTGTGTGTGTGTGTGTATTTTTAATCAAGGGCTCTTAATCTTTTTGTGCAAACACCTTTGGCAGTCTAGGGAAGCCTAGATATTTCTCAGAATATTTTTAAATGTATAAAATGAAAAACATAGGTTACAAATAAAAACAGTAATACTGAAATATTTATGAAATTAACCCCCAAAAGTATAGACTATACAGCCAAAAATCTAATCTACATTCTACTCATCTATATAACTTCAAATCAGAGTCACACAAACAAAAAATGTTAAGAACTAGAAAAGTCCTTAGAAAGCATCTAATTCAATCCCTGCATGTTGTAGATAAGCAAACACACTCCAAAAGTCACGAAACTTGCCATTTTAAGTGGAATTGTAGTAATCCTCCTAAGAGACTAAAAACTCCCTAAGGGTAGGGATTTTAGGATCATGATCTAGGATTTGAAGGAACCTCAGAAGTCATGCAGTTCAAACCCCCCTCCCCCTTCTTTAAATAGAAGAAACAGAGGTCCAGAGATGTAAAGTTATTTGCCCAAGGTCTCACAGGTAGTAAGTATCAATGTTTTATCTAGCAAAAGATGGAAATTATTAATGGATTATTTTATTAAAAACTAAGCAATGCTATGCAAGGTTATGAAAGTTGCTAAGATGATTCTAAACAACTAGATCAAGAAAAAACAAATGATATGGTATGGAGAGATCCTGCTACCTCCAATGTAGTAACAGTGAATAGATATGAGTGCAAGATATAGATGCTTTCAAAGTAAGAATATCAGATGGATTCTATTGGCAATTGATTCCATTCTGTTTCACTGCTGACATTTTATATAACTAAGTTTTGTTGTTTTTTTGGTCTCTGAGTTAAGTTCAGAAGTTCAAGAGTTCAGTATTCCTTTCTTAGCTAAGTTTAAAAGTTCAGTTTCTCAATAAATCACTTTAATTAAAAGAATACCTCTTATCTCTATGCAATTAGAAAAAAATCTGTTATTTATATTTCACTAGTTATTTCTGCAGATAGCCTAAATCAATCAGAATTTCCTAGATGAAAGGATGAGTTGTTAATCCACATTCCCAATTTCTAACTAATCATAATGCCATCTATGATGCTGAATGCTCTGTAATCAATGATATTTTCCCCATCAATGATGTTACCTTCTAGATTTTAGATATTCTTTTTTTTTTTTTTTTTTTTGTCTGTAAAAATTCTGATTACTATCTTCATTAAGGATTTTGGTTGGCTAAGGAGCTTCCTTTTATTGGAAACTGCTAGCCTTACCAATAAACTGAACATGCTTGGAACTCTGTGCCTCAGGTTACCTTAATTTCAATCATAACAAATAAAAAATAATGCCAATTTTAGACACTTACCTCAAAAGGAGCAACAAGCCTCTAGGCTGGTGTATAGAGTTCCTGTCTTTGGAAGGGGATTAGAAGACTGGGAAATGTCATGGTAATGACTGGCCACTTTACCTGATGTGCATGGGCTTAGCCAGTCCAGTTAGTATCAGAGAATTTCCGTAATAGTGAAAGGGAGTTTTTCCTCAAAATATAGTTTCCTTGCCCAGCATCCACTAAGATCAGAGATAAGATTTTGACTGCAAATTACTCAAAGTAGTCCTAGGTCTAAGAGACTGAGAACAAAGTCTTACTAATCCCCAAAAGAACTCTAGGAATAGTCAATTGTCATAGTAAATATGCTATGCTTTTACATTGAACATTTAGGCCGGGGTAGAAAGGTCCATGGAGTCAACAAGTGACATTTCAGGAACGTGCTCTAGGAATGATGCCAAAGGATTTGCCCCTACTTCACATGGGGATGTTTGAAAGAACAAAATATCAATATATGGTTTAGAATGTCACACAGAAGTAATAATGTAGCCATCCATAACCTGTAGGTTATAAGACTAAGAGAAGAACTAAGAGAAGTATACCATCTATGATAGCTTCAGCAAAAGAAAACATTCAAGGTGAACAAATACATTTTTAATTCTGGAATGTGCTTAAGAACTTCAAATGGCAAAAAAATTCTATAAAGGACTCCGGGGAAGAAATCCTGTAAAGCACAAAAGGAAATATTGGAACCAGAAAATGTTGGTCTTCAAAACAGTACTGGGAATAAATGTGCCCTGAAAAGACAATATAATTTAACTGCTATCTGTAGAAAAACTGATAAGAATTAGGTGTCATTAGATCTAGTGAATTCATAGACCAAACACCTATATCCCAACTGTAAGAGACTCAACATAGAAATGGAATTAATCAGGAATTTAAGAATAATGAGATCTGAGTGTAGCTTTAAAAAAATGTGGATTGTTAACCAAATCTATCTAAATATTTACTCTATCAATAATCAACTAATCAAAAACCAACTGCCTTAGATCCCATTTGTTACTCCCTCACTGGAAGTCTCAGAGAGCAGAGGCCATATATAGCATCTTTCTATCTAAGATAGCAGATAACTCCAATAGACCCCAAGTGTCTCTAGATCTGGAATTTGGGCTGTTGGACAATGTGTCCAAAAATGGCTTTTCCAGATAATGAGACAGAACTTCCAGAACTAATAATACACTATAGCAGAAGCACCTGGACTATTCAGTCCCAACTAGGCTAATACATGGCGCACCGTAAAATAATCAAGGATGTCATCCAATAGCACGTGGGTAGCTGCTGGTACAGGTTGGTCTCCAGCACACTGGGGAAATAGCAGGCCAATGATGGAATCCATATAAAGTATGCTGCATGCAAATTTATTTTGCATGAATACCAGTACATAGTATTACTGGATGTAAATGAACTTTGAATGAACATGACACATGACCACTGGTGCCATTGGCAAAACCTACAAGTTTTTTTTGATTGAAAGAGAAAATGTAGTGAATGTTGGTTAACAGTCCCTGCTCCCTCTACTTTCTAAATGAATGAATTACTGGAGAAAATAAAGGGTGTTTACTTCAAGGGATATTCGTGCTGACAGATGATAACCAGCAGAAAATAAGATGATCCTTTATTAACAGTTGTGGAACCACCAGTAGACGACAAAAGATAAGGGGGGAGGAGGAGGAAGAAGGAGAGAAGAAGGAGGAGGGGGAGGAGAAGGAGAGGGCAGAGAAGGAAGAGGAGGAAGAAGGAGGAGGAGGAGGAAGGAGAGAAAAAGGAGGAGGGGGAGGAGAAGGAGAGGGAAGAGAAGGAAGAGGAGGAAGAAGGAGAGAAAAAGGAGGAGGGGGAGGAGGAGAGGGAAGAGAAGAAGGAGGAGGAGGAGGAGTGGGAAGAGAAGAAGGAGGAGGAGGAGAAGGAGAGGGAAGAAAAGGAGGAAGAGAAGGGGGAAGGAAGGAGGAGGAGGAAAATTTACTCCTCCACTCCTCAAAAGGATGTCCAAGAAGACCTCACACATAAAACTGAAAGTGACTATGGATAGTGTTTCATTTTAGATCCGTTACTTTTCTTCCTTTAAACAGACCTTACCTCTGTAGCACCGAGAACCGCAGACAGAGACACCGTGGGAAAGCACGAGGCCCGCTCCCAGCAAGGACTCGGGGTCCCACTTTTAGGTGACAGCTAAATCTGAGGATTCTGCTCTCTCCAGGCCAGATGCTGGCCCCTCCCCCCACTCCCCGCAGCACTGACCTCGGCCTCGGAGCTCACCCAGCCTTGGGCGGCCGCGTCTCTGCTCCTCAGGGGACCACAGAACAACACCGAGTAGTTCCCCTTAAGCTGACAGCCAGCAATGACCTTAGAGACAGCCTGGCGCGCTGCAGAGCCCCGGATCTGGTGTCTGATGACCTGGCTTCGAATTCGCGCGCGTCTGTGTGTGTGTGTGTGTGTGTGTGTGTGTGTGTGTGTGTGTGTGTGTGTGTGTGTGTGTGTGTCTGTGTGTGTGTGTCTGTGTGTCTGTGTGTCTGTGTGTCTCTGTGTGTGTGTGTCTGTGTGTGTGTGTGTGTGTGTCTGTGATCTTGGGCGGGTCACTCCCCTGGCTGGGCCTCGGTTTCTTCACCGGTACAATAAGGTGACAGCCCAGACCGCTAAGGTCCCCTGGGGATCCACTTCGAGGACCCCGCGATCATTCCCAGATGGAAACTGACATTCAGACTGGGGAAGGGGGTCCCCCCGTCCCCCCCGCCCGACGTCTCGCCCGACGATCAGGGGGGCTACGGGACTACCCAGAATCCCTCACTTTCCGGCCAAAGCCGCTCCCGGGGAGAGGGGAGCCGCGGGGAGACTCTCGGTCCCCGCCGGCTAGAGGCCGGGAGACCCCGCCTTCTCAGGCCCGGACTCGCTCACCTGCAGGAATCCCAGGCGCGGCCGCGGACAGGAAGTGCACCCGCAGCGTGCTCCGCCCACCGCCGCCGCACTTCCGGGGAAGCTCTAGCCAGGCGGGAGGCCTCCGCATCGCTCTTTTTTTGGTTGGGGAGGAGAGGGAAGCAGCTCCAAGTTCTGGTTACGATTCGATTCGATTCAGTTCTACAGGAATTCCTTAAATGCTTATTATGATAGGCTTTCCTTTTTTTTCTTATATAAATAACTGTGAATTTGGTTGGTCTTAAAACTTTTTTTTTGTTTTATTTTCTTAATTTCATTGTTCTTTTGTATTATTAAGTTCTAGATTTAATTCACTAACAATCTGCTCTGGGCAAGTCATTTCACTCCGTGCTGGGGGCGTGCCTTGTGGGCACGGGCCACGGGGGTCTGTACTCGCATGGGGTGGACACCGCCCGAGAGATCCAGCTCTCACCTGGGCCTGCCCGCCCCAAACAAGCCCGTCGGCTTTTGTCCTTATCCCCCGCAAGGGCACCGCAGACGGACGGCCACTCGATGAGCGGGGCCTTCCATATTTCTTGGACGTCAGGGGATGCCACTGCAGGACAGAGACTTTTTTTTTTTTTTTTTTCAATTTCTTACATTTAGGGTAAAAAAAAAGTCAGTATTTATGTGATTCCATTCCTTCAGTTACATGACCGCTTTGAGGTTACCGGACAAGAATTTCACATTTAAACGACTAAATTTAAATTACCATTGACAGAGAGCCGAAAAGTCATGCGATCGTTAGCATTCTTTACTTCGGATCTGTAATACAGACGTGGAAATGGACCACATAGAACTAGACGTTTTTGCATTTTTCTTTGGATAGGACTGTAAATGGCTAGAGAATGTATCCCAGAAGAGTCAGTCTAATGATAATCCCTCTGTTCTTGCCCGGTCCTCCAAAAGAACATTCATCCTGTCATCCGGATAATGCTAGAAGCTTCTCTCATTAAAGGCCTCGGTGGAAGCTCATGAGCTTCCATCCCTGTGCTTTGTCAACAGGAAATCACAACTTCACCAAACACATGTGAAAAGCTGGATTTATTACAAGAGAAATGAACAAGCCTGGGGAATCCTATTGGAAGGCAAAGAATTCACAATCCAAATAGAAGCTTGCAGATTTATGACAAACCTAGGAAGGAGGAGAAAGCAGAAATCTCCTAAATGCCGGCTGCATGAGAAAAGGAAAGGAACAGTGGGGGTGAGAAAAGGACTAAATCTATTGCAAAGAGGAAAATCAATATGACAAAAACGGCATTCTTTTCCCTTGTGAATTGAGGATAAGAGGGTCTGCCTATCTACAAAAGTCCCAGCTAAACAAATAGCTTCTCAGCCTGGTGCAGACTGACTGGAACCTATGTTGACTCTCAAGGACATACAGGGAATCCAGCTTGGGGCACAAACAATACATTATATCGACTGGTGGTGAAAAGGCTTTGTCCTTGACATATCCAGAGTTTTTTGCATACTCTGAGTCAGTGTTTCTGAAAATATGGCAACTCAAAAAGATAAGTTCAAGGGATCCCTTAAAGATAGCTTTAAAAACAAGTCATCATCAATTGATTCCAGTTAATTAGTCAAAATTAATTAGCCATTAGGATGGAATATTTTACTATATCAGTATAATTAGTACAGTTGGGGCCAAACATTGTACCCAGAAACTCTGTGTTACACTCTCCTTCTAGTACATGCAGAGTCCAGGGGAGAGGGAGCCCAAGCTGAGAAAGCATATGGAAGTTAAATCACAGCTGCTGTGATTCCTGAAGTTTTTTTGGTGGGAGTCCACAAAATGGTCTTCCCTTGTTTTATCTGTGAACAAATATTAACTTTTTTAATAAGAAACACATTTTAAAATTAATTTTATAATTATAATATTTTTGACATATGCATAGGTAATTTTTTACAACATTATCCTTTGTACTCCCTTCTGTTCCGAATTTTTTCCCTCCTTCCCTCCACCCCCTCCCCTTAGATGGCAGGCATTCCCATACATATTAAATAGAACAAATATTAATTTAAGTTTACTTAAATGGATAAGGAAAGAGTTTATGACTAAACAAGAGATAGAGAGGATGTCAGCAGGTAAAATGGATAATTTTGACCACATGAAATTGAAGAAGGTTTTCCAAAAACAAACAGCCATAATTAGAAGGAAAGCAGAAAACTGGGGGATAAATTCCATAACAAGTTTCTCTGACAATGATCTCACTTCTTAAGTGAGCCACATTTATAAAAGAGTGATTTCCCACTTGATAAATGGTTAAAGGATATGAAAGGGAAATTCTCAGAAGAAATCAAAGCTATCAATAGTCACATGAAAAATTCTTTAAATTACCAATAATCAGGGAAATGCAAAGTAAAACGACTCTGAGGGACTGTACTCACACCTATCAATTAGGCTAACTAAAAGCACAATGACAAAGTTGGAGGGGATATGGAAAAATAGGGACACAGTTCTAGTGATGGTGAAATTGTGAGTTGGTCCAACGATTTTGGAGAATAATTTGGAACTATGTATAAAACTGCAAATACTTTCACCTAGCAGTAATATTATGTGTATATCACATGAGATCAAAGATAAAGGAGGGCCCATACAAAAATATTTACTGCAGCTCTTTTTTGTAGTAACAAAGAACTGGAAACTAAAGGGATGTCCATCAATTGAGGAATGGTTAAACAAGTTAGTAGTATATGATTATGGCATAGTATTATAATATAGTACATACATATATAATATAGTGGACAGTATAATAATATACTATTATACTGTAAGAAATGAATAGGGGATGGTTTCAGAAAAACCAGAGATGACTTATATGAATTGATATAAAGTGAAAGTGAAATAAGTGGAACCAGAAGAATTTTATACACAGTAACAGCAATATTTTAATGATGATAAACTATGAAAGACTTAGCAACTCTGATCACTATAATGATTCATGACAATTCCAAAGTTCACATGACAAAAATGTCTATTCACTTTTTGGGAAAGAATTGATGAATTCTGAGTGTAGAGTGAAGCATGATTCTTTTCACTTCGTCTTTGTACAACATAGTTAACATGGAAATGTTTTGCATTTCTTCTCATAAGCAATGGGTATCATATTGCTTTCCTTCTCAATGGAAAAAGGGAGGGACTCATGAGAGATTGAGAATTTGGGAATTAAAATCAAAAGATGTTAAATAAACAAAACAAAACCCCTCTGTTAGCATCTAATATAGCTGGCTTCAGACCTCAATAAATATCTTCAACCTGAACTTCTTCCCTATCAAATGTCTTTCCCAACCTGATATCAGTTCCCAGTTGGAACAAGGGAAGAGCCATGGATCCAGGATATGAAGGACCTGAGGAAAGAGTCAAGAGATGCTTACAGAGCTGAGTGGTGAGACTTAGCCATATTGAGTCAGAGGGACAGAACACCTATTTGCTATATTGTTGTACAATATTCAGAGAGGGAGGAGCCAAGGCAGATACTTGGAGGAGCTGTTTCCTGCACTTGAGAGCATCCTCTCCTACTACATGTCTTGGGTTTCACAGCATCTCACAAAGTGGTGTCTAGTCATCTTAGCTAAAGAGCTTAAAGACTTTCCCGTGAAGGGCACACTGGCTCTATTAGTAGTCTACAAAACCTGGAAACTGAACACTTTGACCAGGTCAGTCAGCTGTGCTAAGCACTCATTGACTGTGGATAATGCTCTGATCTGGGGCACTTCCCTGCATTCAGGATAAGAGAAATCCATGGTTACTGCTCTCCAGCAAGAGGAGAGACATTTTCTGCAAAAGCTGTTGGAATACATGGGAGCCACCTGGCAGTGGCTGCTGGAGATCCAACCTAGAATGGTTCTCCTCTTATGAGAGGAGGATACAAGGAAACAGTCTGTTGCTGTTCTCTGACCTCTCTGAGAGGCCTTTGCATTGTCAGACTTCTCTCCTCTTCCCTCTGCCTCCAATTTATCTCATTCCAGTCTGCACCACCTGTGTCAGCAAAGGCTGCCTTTCTACTCTTTCAGATGTTATGATCCACAGCTGTGGATGCTCTTGGGGAATTGACCTGTCCCTTAACAATAGGTAGCTAAAAAACAATGTTAATTGAATTGAGTAAAATACTCAATACTCAAATAGAGTAAATACTAAAATACTCAAATAGAGTAAAAAGTACTCTAAAGAATGCAAAAGGATTGGGAAGGGAAGAACTTTTTTCTGCTATTCTACTTATTTCTCCATTTTCTCAAGAATTGACCAATATTCCTACAGCTTCTCTGGAGCTACCCTAATGTCAGGAGCTCCTGTAAGGGCTACTATGAGTATTGAGAGTGTGATGTGACTGAGAAGGGAAACTTTCACATGAATTATGCCTGATCAAAAAGCCTCAGGAATTATTGACAAGGGACAGAGATTGGTCCAGAAATGGGGAAGCAAGGAGGTCGGAAATTGTCTTATTAATGAAGTGGCTTCTGGGGGGAAAGGTTTCAAATTGTGTTTAAGGGACATGGTGATGAAAAAAGAACTGGAAGGATTGTGGGGAGACTTGTGAATTGTGTCTGAGGAGTGTTTCAGTTAATTTATATGGAGACATGGATAAGTTGAGTCAGTGTAAGAGGGCAAGGGTAGTGAGGAGCTGTTGAGCACTGCTCTGCTCTGACAATGGTGTTGCATGTATAAGGGCTGGCATGGGGAGGGAGAAAAGAGCATCTTATATAAGCCACATTTTTAATTTCTCGGCACATTTACTAAGGCTCAACTTCCAGCCAGAAGTAGAGGTTGAACCCTCTGAATTTAGCCCAGACTCATTTCACATTAATATTTTTGTTGTTGTTTTTAACTTTTTCCCTTCTTCAGAGTAGAAATGCCAAGACAAAAGCTGGTTAACTTGAACTGATTCATCACATTTGGTTACTTTGGGGCCCCTGAGTCTCTGATCATTTGAAGTGAAGTTACTTGCCCACAGCACAACTAATAAAGGGAAAAGGATATTTGAAGTCATCTCTCTTCAGTATCTGAATCCAGGCATTTTTCTACTGCTCGACTGGCAGCCACAGAGACTCTGTGAAGGCTGGAATCAACAGATGAGGAAGCAGCAAGAAAGCATCTGGCTTCCCAGAGCTCAACTTGACCTCTTGAGTTTCTGGGTAATTAATAATCAAGTAACTAATCAAACTTGCCAGCAATCAATAAATTGATGGTCAGTGGTTCCCTGCTGTAACCAAATTAATCGAAGCAGACTCTGAAATGCCTTAAAGCTCCTCTGAAAGGGAACTCCCCTGACAAGTGAAAATCAACCCTGATTGGTGAACATTGACTGAGGAGGTAAATTTTAGCTCCTCCTATTGAGAAAGTGGCTTGATCATAAGGCTGAATAGCTTCAAGGCCCTTGCATAGAGGAATCCAAGTCAGCCAGGATTCTCCTTCCTGAGCTAGGTTGCCTGCTCTCTGCTGGAAAGGATCAAGAAAAGGTGCTGTTTCCCCCAGGCAATTCTCTTTGTACTCTGAACAGACACTGGGTCTTCCAGTGGGGTGGGTCCTGCCTACCCAGGTAAGGAGTCTGTGCTTTAAGGGTGAGGAATTAACAACACTTCAAAGGGGTGCTTTTTGACCAGGATTTCTAATTGAATCAAAGGTTCTGGCATCCTGGAAAGATAACTTTTCTAGGAAAGACATGCTTTCCCCAGGAGGAGGAACTAGAATCTGAAAGGAATCATAGATTAAAAAAAAAAAAAAAATACAATTTCTTAAAGGGACTCCAACCTGCTTCAAGGTTTGTTTGGATGTTACTTTCTGAAAAGGAAGTTTATAAAGTAGAGTTTATCCTGGGAAAAGAAAGCTTAAAGGGTGAAGGAACTGGAGGTAACCCTGATTACTTTAAGGAACAGAAAATGTTTATTTTGGAGGAGACTTGATCAAAGTTTTCTAAGTATTTAAAGGACTTTTATTGTAAAGAGGGATTAGATTTGTTCTCCCTGTCCTGAGGGTAGAAGTTGCAACAATATGTAAAATTCAATTAATTTCTAGATATGTTGGGGGAACCATCAGGAAATATTCAACACTGGAACTGTCCAAAGTTATAGATATGGTCTGCCTCAAAACTTTTCAAAAGAAGTCTGTAGACTTCTTTGTAGAAAGGATTTTTGTTTACAGGTTAATGATCAATTCTGAGATTCTATAAACCCTCAGTAAATATTTAAAACTAATCTGAGCAATTAGTTATTTTCAAGACACCAGTTGGCTATATTTACCTGCTATCTTGTATGTAAAATAGTCATATTTTTGCTAATCATAACTCACTGATCACTTTTCCGTCTTGTCCATGTAGTTTGGTTGTATTGTTATTTTATCTCTGTCATGGCAATAATTTTAGAATCCAGCTGTTTTTTAATGATTCTATTAACATTAGGGTAAATTCACTCCACTGTCCTCAATCCTTTTATTGCTAGTTTCCACAACTTCTCCTTCTTCTCAATCTATGTTAACTGATAAGGAAATAAGCCCCAAAGGGAAGTACTTGACCAGGCCTCCACAGAAAGTTTATAGCAACATCTGCCTAATAATTCTTCTACCACCCAATATGGATGAACAAAATAGAGACCCCAGTAAAGATCCTTCTTTTAAAACTTCATCTCTGTCCTGCTCTGCTCCTGAAATAGCTGGGCAATGATTTATGCCTGAGATGCTTTTTTTTCTCCACATCTTAGAGCTCTTGCCCATTCTAGGACCCTAAATGTAGAGGAGAACCAAATCACAGAATTAGGGACTATGTAAGAATAAGGAAAGGGAGATGAAGTGGAGTCAACCCTTTGTCCTGCCTCTTTAAATACCATCCTCCTAGACTTCTCTCCATCACAAGCCCTCTCCCCTTTCCTATCTTTATGTCCTACCTGACAATGCCAGTTTCCCAATTTTCCTCAGAACTGCTTTGAACCCAAACTTCTACTTTCTAATAAACCCACCTGATTTGATTTGGTTCTAATGCACAGCATACATGCATAGCACAATAGATTCCTAACTATGTGCCTTGAAACAAATGTGTGGGAACTCCTTCAACCAATGAACTTGCTTCTTTATAGGTGTAAATTCCTCTAAAGGTTTGAACTAAAGGTGTGAACTCTGAGCTAGAGAATTGTTAAGTACTAGGCTAAATTAGACAACCCAGTTAACACCTAGAAATCCTAATACCAATGTCTTTGAGATTTTTGTCCTTTTTGTCCTACTTATTGGGAGTAAAGATTTATATATAGCACTCAAGGTTTACATTTTTTTTTCCCGAGGCAATTGGGGTTATGTGACTTGCCCAGGGTTAGGAAGTGTTAAGTGTCTAAGGTCAAATTTGAATTCAGGTCCTGCTGACTTCAGTGCTCTATCTACTTCACCACTTAGCTGCAGTTTTGTTTAGTGATAATAATTTCTCTCCTCTCATTACATTCTCAACTCCCCACAATTCAATTTCCAACTTCCTCATTCCTTTGAAACTGTTTTCTCCAGTTATCAGTAGTCACTTACCTGCTAAATCCAATGTCCTTTTCTCAATCTTCATTCTTGATCTCTCTTCTCTCTAGGTTTTCAGGACATCACTCTCCTCATTCTTGTCCCACCTATAAGATTGCTCTTTTTCCATCTCCTTTGCTGCATTCAGATTATACCCTCTATCTCTAGGTGAAGGCTTTTTTCCTTTGTTTTTCCTCATTCAGAGACTAGCTCCAGCAGGCCATTGGATCCAGATGCTCTGGAGAAGGGAGTGAGACTGGTGACTTTGCATAGCATCCCTCACTTAAATCCAATCCACTTGCATGTTATGGCATCACCTCCCTGATGTCATGGTCTTCAAATGAAAAGCCATTACTACCATCACCACTGCCGCCACCATCAACAAAGGACAAGGTTGTAGATGAGACAGACTAAATTTAAAAAAAAAGTTTTAAGGTTTCTTGTTGTCTTAGATTGTCATTAGCTTCCTCTTGCTCAATTCTAGTTTTATATTTTCTTCCTTATGTTGGTTGGCTCCCTTTTCATGATTTTCTTGCCGTGTTCTCATTTTTTTTCCCCTGAATCTCTCTTGATTTTTAATATTTTATTTGAAAGGAGAGATTTACTGGGACCAAATGGATCCATGGTTTGGTCCCAGGGCTGAATGGCACTATCATCTCCAAGAATCCAGTGAACAATGTGAGTTCTCAATGGCATATATATATACACATGGCTCAGATACAGGGGGTAGACTGAGGCAGGGGTGGAATCAGGGTGCTGAGAACAGGAACAGGACTATGGATCTGGTTCTGACAGGGTGGGGGAGGCATGGGGGACATCTGATAATTGGGATTACAGAATGGGGAGAGGCACCCAACATTCTGGGATTGGGAGAGGCTTTCTGATATGTAGGGAAGGGCTGGGCTCATGATATCTAAAATAGAAGGTGGTTTATCCTTATCAAATAATCTGATGATTAGCAGGGATCTGTAGTGTTTCAGGATTGACCAGAACAATTAGGAACTGAGGCAAAACAATTCAGGGAAACTGAGTCAGGACAATTTAGGAAAATTTAGTCAGAACAATTAGGGAAACTGAGTAAGGATAATAAAAGAGAACTATGGCACAACACAGACACTAACGAGAGATGTAACTTCAAATATCCCTTTACCTTTATTAGTTGTGTCTGACAACAAGTAACTTAAATTCAGAATCTCTCATATTTGATTATAAAATTCCTTTTAAAATTCTTTTATTTGTAGGCTCATTTAATGTTTCTCATGGAAGAAAGGAAGATATTTTCAAATTCCACTATCTTCCACTGACTATGAACCCAAATCTTCTCTATCCCTATAGTAGTTATCTAAGGTAGAATCCTTTCTCCTTTGCTTACTCATTTTTATTTTGCCTTTAGCAATATAAAGTTTTAGAACCAAAGATGCCCCAAGCCTCAGGTCCTCCTTACATACTATTTTCTGAGGTCTGTCCTGGGGCCCAATCTTGGGTTTTCCTCTCCACCCTTAAGCCATGGCTAGGGCCCTAGCAGATGCTCTTGCTCCTTGCAGTTCCATCATTGGCTGCAAACCATAGCTGTCCTCTCTGCCATGGAATTGAAACCAGGAACACTGTTCACTCCACATACCGTACCCAACAAGGTCCCTGCACCTCTGCTACCATATTCACCAGGAGAGTACTAGCTCCTTCTCCCCCACAGCCACAACACAGAATGAGTCTGTGAAAAATGGATCTTCATTTATTTTGTTTCTATAGTTATGAAAATTAAATTGGAGAAATGAAACTTAAATCAGAAAATTTAAACCCACAAGGGCATCAAAGAATAATCAAGGATGTAAGAATTTAAATTCCTTGGAATCAGGGACTGGGTTTTGTAATCAAGTCTGGTGGCCTGAGATTTGAAAAGAATCTTTTGTTCTTTGCCCCTAGTTTTCCATTTCTAGAATGGAAGCTCTTTGGGGGCAGGGACTGGATTAAATGGGATGAAGTTTCCTCAGGGGTGTGAGTTGCTGAGATAACCACAGAAGGGGCCACTTCCCTGCTGTAATACCTCAGTTTCCCTGCCTCAGTTTCCCTGAATTGTTCTTAGTTTCCCTGGTGGCCAACCCCCTTTCTTTCCCATTGGGACTGAGAGAATTGGGGCTTCCAAGCTCTGGCCACTTTCACATTCCAAAGAGTCATAAAACTCCAGGTGGCTTATCTCAAATACTTGAGTATCTCCTGTCTCAGACTTCTGTCTCCTGCTCAATCTCCTTACCTTGACCCCTCTGTCTGTCAGGATTAAGTTATAGTCCTTCCTGGAATTTCCACTTGATGTAAACTGTCCCCCTGATCTTTGGGGGGGAAGGGTCAGAAAGGCCCTGGTGTAAATTGTGTCCCCTTTAATCTTTGGGGGAAGGGTGGTCCTGAGTCTCAAACCCTCTTGGTCTCTGGGAGGGGCCCCAACCATTCATAAGGGAAACTCCCAGATAAGTAATCTCATTCAATTGGAAATCTCAGCCTAGAGCATAGCCAACATCTTCTACTGAGTTGAAGATTAGTCCCTCAAACTTTTCCCCAGCTAGGAGCAAAAACAAATCCCATATAACTAGAGGCCTATCAATCCATCACTACTAATTCCTACTCAGGAATGCCCAATGAGTTGCTTCTCAAAGTAAACCCATCTTAGCAAAAATCCTAATAGGAGTTTGGGAATAAACCCATTCTTGCCACAAATTTGGATCCCATATTCATTCAAGTTTGCAAATTCTTTTGCCAAGCCTGCAGACGGGCCAGAGGATTCCATTGCTGTCAGGGGATCTCTCGACCCTCATTTCTCACACTCACCTGTGTGTCTGTTGACACACTCACCCAGTGCTCGCCCTCCACCTTGCCTTTGTTTCCCTGATAGCTGGAGCCCTGTAAAAATCTCTAGAATTAATGGCTGGATGCTGGATGCTTTGAGACAAGAGTCCCATTCAGCTGGCTAGAGATGGAACATGAATCCTGTTCAATTGCTAGTCCAAATTATCCATTATTAAGATATTAAAAACCTAATTCCGGTCTTGCCTCAGTTTCTCCAGTATTACACTGCTAATCTGCTTCACTTGTAAAAACACCTTGCCAGGGCAAGCATTTGTTATCCTTAGACTTTCTTACTTCATATTTTTCAAAACTTCTTCTTTGTTCCTTAGCTCCAGGCAGAAAACCTCCACTGTATTCTTAGAAACTCTGCTTTAGAATGTGGGCTCCCAATGCCAGTCAATAGTTTGGAAAGCAGCCAGGGGGTTGGGCAGGGGAGCTCTTAGTTAGAGAATAACCAGGGACTGCCTATGGCTGGTTTTTGTGGGCGTCTCTTGTATGTCAGAGACTGCTCACCTTTTCTCATAAGAAAGAAGTAAACTTTAGTAAACTTTTTTCCTGCACTCAGACTCAGACTCCAGATAATGTTAGTATTCATTACTGTCCCACACAAGTCTGATCTGCATCATTACACATGGCATTTCTAGACAGGGGAAGTTCCTTCAATCTTCTGCTCAGCCTTCAGACTCTCACACTATCCATGAGGTGAAAGTTCCTGAGGCTGAGGCTGCCTCTTGTTCCAACACCCCCCCAGGGTATGTTTTTTGTTGAGTCTTCAGAGTCTTCACTTCACTGTGGCTGAAGCTCTGACCCTGGATTGCTGATCTTCCCTTGGTTCTTTTCAAGTTGTCTTAGAAGGACACTGTGTTTTACCCCAACTCCCATTATTTCTGCTGCTAAATATTCCTTCTGAGATAATATTCTGACTTCTTTTGTAGAGGAAATTTGGAGAGCCAAAAGTCGTTTGTTTGCTTTTTTTTAAACCTATTTGGTCATCTTCCCAGAATCCTCTCACCTAGTTCCCTTACTGACAGAGCTGCTTGAGATCCTGCTGCTGTTAATTCAGTAGTGTCAACGTGGACATGTCCATATTGCATTCAAGCCAATCCTGGCCTCTAGAGGTGCAGTCTTTTCTGAAGTTTTGCCCAGGGGATATGTTGGTGGACTTGTGAACTAATCCAGCCATTCTGGAGAGCGATTTGCCATTATGAGATCTGTGTTCCAAAGAGATTATAAAAGAAGGAAAAGGCTCCACATGTGCAAAAATACGTCAGCTCTTTGTGATGGCAAAGAATTGGAAAATTAGTGGATGCCCATCAATTGGAGAATGGCTGAATAAGTTATAGTATATGAATATAATGGGACACTATTATTTTATAAGAAATAGTGAACAGGCCAATTTTAGAAAAGCTTGGAATGCTTACATTAGCACTATGCTAATTATGCTAATTAGCACTAGTTAAGATTATGATGGAGACAACTCAAGGCAAAAAAATTTCCAAGTTTCTCTACCTGTAGTAATGGGCACTTCCTCTGGAACATAGCATCTTCTAAGAGTTTTCATAGGCCCTGAGATATTAAAGGTAATACACCTAAATGTATTCTTTTTTTTTTTTTTAATTCATTTTTCCAAATTATCCCCTCCTTCCCTCCACTCCCTCCCCCGATGGCAGGCAATCCCATACATTTTACATGTGTTACAATATAACCTAGATACAATATATGTGTGTAAATACCATTTTCTTGTTGCACATTAATTATTAGCTTCCGAAGGTATAAGTAACCTGGGTAGATAGACAGTAGTGCTAACAATTTACATTCGCTTCCCAGTGTTCCTTCTCTGGGTATAGTTATTTCTGTCCATCATTGATCAACTGGAAGTGAGTTGGATCTTCTTTATGTTGAAGATTTCCACTTCCATCAGAATACATCCTCATACAGTATTGTTGTTGAAGTGTATAGTGATCTTCTGGTTCTGCTCATTTCACTCAGCAACAGTTGATGTAAGTCTCTCCAAGCCTCTCTGTATTCCTCCTGCTGGTCATTTCTTACAAAGCAATAATATTCCATAACCTTCATATACCACAATTTACCCAACCATTCTCCAATTGATGGGCATCCATTCAACTTCCAGTTTCTAGCTACAACAAAAAGAGCTGCCACAAACATTTTGGCACATACAGGTCCCTTTCCGCTCTTTAGTATTTCTTTGGGATATAGGCCCAGTAGTAGTACTGCTGGGTCAAAGGGTATGCACAGTTTGACAACTTTTTGGGCATAGTTCCAAATTGCTCTCCAGAATGGCTGGATTCTTTCACAACTCCACCAACAATGTATCAGTGTCCCAGTTTTCCCACATCCCCTCCAACATTCATCATTATTTGTTCCTGTCATCTTAGCCAATCTGACAGGTGTGTAGTGGTATCTCAGAGTTGTCTTAATTTGCATTTCTCTGATCAGCAGTGATTTGGAACACTCTTTCATATGAGTGGAAATAGTTTCAATTTCATCATCTGAGAATTGTCTGTTCATATCCCTTGACCATTTATCAATTGGAGAATGGTTTGGTTTCCTATAAATCAGGGTCAGTTCTCTATATATTTTGGAAATGAGACCTTTGTCAGAACCTTTACTTTTAAAAATATTTTCCCAATTTGTTACTTCCCTTCTAATCTTGTTTGCATTAGTATTGTTTGTACAGAAACTTTTTAGTTTGATGTAATCAAAATCTTCTATTTTGTGATCAATAATGATCTCTAGTTCTCCTCTGGTCATAAATTCCTTCCTCCTCCACAGGTCTGAGAGGTAGACTATTCTCTATTCCTCTAATCTATTTATTATCTCATTCTTTATGCCTAAATCATGGACCCATTTTGATCTTATCTTGGTATATGGTATTAAGTGTGGATCCATATCTAATTTCTGCCATACTAATTTCCAGTTTTCCCAATTTTTTCCCAATTTTATTCCCAGTTTTTTCCGAATAATGAATTTTTGTCCCTAATGTTGGTATCTTTGGGTTTGTCAAAGATTAGATTGCTATAGATGTACCCTTTTTTGTCCTTTGTATCTAATCTGTTCCACTGATCTACCGTTCTATTTCTTAGCCAGTACCAAATGGTTTTGGTGACTGCTGCTATATAATATAGCTTTAAATCAGGTACACTTAGACCACCTTCCTCTGACTTTTTTTTCATTAGTTCCCTTGCAATTCTCGACCTTTTATTCTTCCATATGAATTTTGTTGTTATTTTTTCTAGGTCATTAAAATAGTTTCTTGGGAGTCTGATTGGTATAGCACTAAATAAATAGATTAGTTTGGGGAGTATTGTCATCTTTATTATATTCGCTCAGCCTATCCAAGAGCACTGAATGTCTTTCCAATTATCACCTAAATGTATTCTTAAAATAACACATCCAAATATGATCCAGGAAAGTATTTGAACTTTTCTCAGTGATACTAAGAACAAGTTACTGTCTACTCCATCTGTCAGGAGAGGCTATATTGCATAATGATTAGAGGGCTCGGCCTGGAGTCCTGAAGAGATCATGAAAGTGATAAGTGACCCATCCTCTCTGATCCCCCAGAATCTAAAGTCAATATCCTTAGTTTAAATCAAATGACTTAGATTTTATCCAAGCATTCTATAATATTTTATGCTTGAATAAGTTGGGTTTTTTGACAAGCAGAATGATTTCAGAGATACCGAGAAAGACTTTCATGAACTGATAAAGTGAACAGAACCAGATGAATATTATAAGCATTAACACAGCAATATCGTTGGATGAAAAATTGTGAATGGGTTAGCTAATTTTAGCAATACAATAATCCAAGATAATTCCAAAAAATGAATAATAAAGTATAATCTTCACCTCCAGGAAAAAAATCTGATATATGCTATTTTTGATCTTTTTTTCGGTTTATTCAAATCTTCTTGTATAAAATGACTAATATGCAAATGTTTTACATAATTGCATATGTATAACACATATCTGATTGCTTACCATCTCAGGAATGGAAAAGAGAAAGGAGAGAGGGATCAAAATTTTAAATGAAGTTTTTAAAAATAGGGGGAAAGTTATTTCTTTTTTCTAATAAATCTTAGAAGGATTTAGAGGTGCAAGAAGAATGTAAAACTGGGAAAGAATGGTTTTCCTATTCTATCAGGTATTTGCAATGAAGTAGCTAATGATTTCCAATTTTTTCCTTCATCCCTATGCTTATCTACACTTCTCAGAAGGAGAAGTAGCAGCAAAATTAAAAGCAGCAAAAGCATTGTCTTTATCAGGCAATTTCAGAATCCCAGAGATTCTGCTCACAAAAAAAAAAAAAAAAAAAAAAAAAAAAAAAGGCAGTTGATTTGTCTCCCCCCATTTAGGAGTTCTCACCTATTGCATTTGTTCTGGAACACAAATGGAAGTGATGTGAACTCTAAACCAACTCATTTTGTTGTCCTTGTCAGGAAATGCTAAAACAGGCCTATCCTGTTCCTGTTATAAACAATCATCACCCCTATCTTGTTAGGATATTTAAGTCAGTCTCAACTGTCCCTCAGCGTGCAACTAATCACACAGATAGAAAGCCCATGCAAATGTGTCCTTGACTGGGCCCCTCCCTCCCACACACCAATTCCTGCCCTTATTTGTTTCTCCCCCCTAAGTATAGACTAGTTGGCACTTCCAAAAACAAATTGCAAAAATCATTTTTTTTTCCCATGACCTTTTCACATGAATAAAAAGTACCTTCTGGCTATGGGAACATTGTTGCGATTTCATTACATGTGCACTATGAGCAGCTCTCCCAATCTACTTTGGGAGACAAGGAAACACTGTAGCCAGAATGATATATTCATACCATGTCTCCGTTCCAAGGCTGGAAATTCATCACAGAGATAAGTGAAGAGTGAGATTAGTGTGAACATCGCTATTAGTAATGAATTAGTTTTAGTCAAAGTCCTTTGTGACCAAAAGAATGAACCCAGATTTTCCCTGTGTCTGGAAGAGACAAACACTCAAGGGATAAGTGCTCTTAAATGGCCAGTCCCAGGCCCATATAGACCATATGGGGAAATGCAGCCCACATAGACACCAGGGATTCTCAGTCTAGGATACCCAGGGAATGTGAGAAGGGCATGCGGAATATTTGGACATTGATTTTATTATCCCATCAACATTAAATAATTTCTGATGTGATAAGGGGGCAGGATAAGCTCCCCAGTTGGGGAGCACATTGGATATAATGCCTGGCTTAGACTGAGGAAAACTCCTTCCTGAGTTCATGTTTGGCTTCAGATATTTAGTAGCTATGGGATTCTGAGCAGTCCCTTTTCTCTGCATCAATTTTCTCATCTCAAAAAAGAGCAGAAGGAAACTGTAAACCCTTACAGTGTCTTTGGTGAGAAAACCCCAAATGATGAAACAAGAGTTGGACACAAATGAAATGAACAACGACAAAAAGACACACAAGCACAACAAACACAACAAAAAGACACACAAGCACAACAAACACAAGAATTTATTTTATTTTACTTTAAATAAGGAAAAAAGGAAGCTTTAATATAATTCAAGGGATATAGGACAGGAAAAGATTGAAATCTATAGATCTAATTGGAGTATGATAAATTCTTGGAGCAAGTGTGAGATATGATACCTTGTGTTTCCCCAGAAATATACAAGTAAGAGAAAGATCTGTGAAGACAGCCTACTCTTGTAGGTATATCTTGAATTTACAGTTAAAAACAAGGCTAAACTTACTGAGGGTCATGAACACAGGAAAGCTAAAGGATATAGTGCTTGATCTTCCTCTCTCCTGGTGAGTATGTACTCTATAATGAGACACACCCACTCCTGCAAATGTCTAAAAAAGCAGACTTTTAACAACCCCCCTTTCTGAATCCAAGAGTTATTTCTCACATAAGGATAGGGAAACCATAGTCCTCAAATGAGAGGTTTTGGGTTGTTTTTAACTACTAAACAGAATTGACTGTGAAAATTTGTAAACAGACAGGATCCACTAAGAGGGAATAGAACACTTGGGAATGAGATTTTTCAGCTTGCAGGGTGGAAGGAAAACGTCTTGAGTGAGCAGGACTCTTCATCATGAAATAGGCGATCCTTCTTCTCTTGGAGGAAAGCTGGAAATGGAATGACCAAAGTCTGGGAGCATGGTAGTGGTTTGAGAAGTGTTCTCTGGGGAAACGCTCATTGAGATGAAAAGCAACAAGCACAAAGATGGGAGTCCATTGGACAGAGAGTCATGGGCCCAGGCTCAATTCCTGGAAATGGGGGGCCAGGAGTAAAGACAGGTGTGACAGGCTCTGTGAAAGAAATGGGGTGGAACTTATAAATAAAAGAGCGCTGGAGAACATTGTTAAAAAACAAGAGTTCCAGGGCTATATTGCAGGTAGACCCCAATCCTGGGCATAGGGCCTTTCAATTGATGCTTCAGTGACCCAGGATAGGATCCTATAAAGTAATTATCTTCCCTCTTGACACATCGAAGCAAGAAGGCATAGTCACAAGACTCCACATCCCTGTCCCTTTTTCTCCTCAAGTAGGTGGTGTGGATCCCCAGTGCCCACTGGGGTAGCTGACTCACATCCACCTCCCAGTAGTGAATGCCTGAGCTGAAGGCTGGCTTAGCAAGGACAGCATGGCATTCCGAGTCTTCAAGATGCTGGGGTGCCTCCCAGTCTTCTGTAGCCTTCACACTCTTCAGATCCTCAGAAACCCTCACATAGGAAGTGGCAGATCTGGGATTCTTGGTGATGTCCACTCTGAATCGATTGAGCATCTCTATCAGGCCAGGGATGGGATACTCTCTCAGCTCTGGGATGAGAGTGTTGGCCCTCTGGGACAGCTCTGACTCACTCCTTTCCAGCAACTGCTTGGCATCCTGTAACACATCCAGGTCAGGTTGGTAGCTTGCTTCCTGCAGTTCTAGCTTGAGCTTCTTAAGGGTTTGTATATTCTGGGTTAGTCTGTCCTGCCTTGCACTTTGCTCTTGCCTTATCCTTTGAAGACATCGGAATTCTTCCTGTATCAATAAGCGGTGCAGTTTGTGGAATTCTTCTGTGATCATCCTTCTCCAATTCACAGGCCTCTGCTGAGCTAGAAGGCTCTGAGCTTCTTCATAATGCTTCCCCAAATTTCTCTGCATGTCCTGGAGCTGTTTCCTGCACTTGGGAGCAGCCTCTCCTACAGGAGAGATCCCATGAGCCTCATGCTCTGGAGTTTCACAGCATGTCACACACAGTGGTGTCTGGTCATGTTCACAAAAGAGCTTGAAGACTTTCCCATGAAGGGCACACTGGCTCTGTCCATTAGTACTCTGCAAAACCTGGGAGCTGAACCTTTTAACCAGCTGTGCTAGGCGCTCATTGACTTGGGGTACTGCTCTGATCTGGGGCACTTGCTTACATTCAGTTCAAGAGAAAGCCAGGGCTGCTACCCTCCAGCAGGAAGAGAGACATTCCCTGCAAAAGCTGTGGCCACAATGGAGCGCCATCCACACATAAAGACCATGCCCCTGAGAACATATCCAAGAGCACATCTAACATGGTCATTCTCTGCTTTAAGAGGAAAGTCACAAGGATATGAACAGACAATTTTCAAATGATGAAATTGAAACTATTTCCATTCATATGAAAGAGTGTTCCAAATCACTACTGATCAGAGAAATGCAAATTAAGACAACTCTGAGATACCACTACACACCTGTCAGATTGGCTAAGATGACAGGAACAGATAATGATGAATGTTGGAGGGGCTGTGGGAAAACTCGGACACTGATGCATTGTTAGTGGAGTTGTGAAAGAATCCAACCATTCTGGAGAGCAATCTGGAATTATGCCCCAAAAGTTAACAAACTGTGCATACCCTTTGATCCAGCAGTGTTACTACTGGGCTTATATCCCAAAGAAATACTAAAGAAGGGAAAGGGACCTGTACGTGCCAAAATGTTTGTGGCAGCCCTTTTTGTAGTGGCTGGAAACTGGAAGATTAATGGATGCCCATCAATCAGAGAAAGGTTGGGTAAATTATGGTTTATTAATGTTATGGAATATTATTGTTCTATAAGAAATGACAAACAGGATGAATAAAGAGAGGCTTGGAGAGACTTATATCAACTGATGCTGAGTAAAATGAGCAGAACTAGGAGATCATTATACACTTCAACAACAATACTATATGAGGATCAATTCTGATGGAAGTGGATATCTCAACATAGAAAAGATCTAATCCAGTTCCAATTGATCAATGATGGACAGAATCAGCTACACCCAGAGAAGGAACACTGGGAAATGAGTGTAATCTGTTTGCATTTTTTGTTTTTCTTCCCAGGTTATTTTTACCTTCTGAATCCAATTCTTCCTTTGCAACAACAACAACAACAACAACAACAACAAAAATTCGGTTCTGTACATATATATTGTATCTAGGATATACTATATTTAATATGTAGCGGAATGGCTGCCATCTAGGGGAGGGGGTGGAGGGAAGGAGGGGAAAATTCGTAACAGAAGGGAATACAAGGGATAATGTTGTAAAACATTACCTATGTATATGTACTGTCAAAAAATGTTATAATTATACAATTAATAAAAAAAAATTTGACCTAAAAAAAAAAAAGAGGAACGTCACCACCACAATGGTGTCATTGTGCCCTCTTTTATTTGCAGTGACTTCTGTCTCTCTGCAGTGTCTCCTTCTCTCCTAATCCATCCTCTCCACAAAAAAAAAAAAAATGTCTAATGACAGAACAGCTTGTTTTTTACTCTTACTCCAAAGCTATTTTTTTCCAAATACATACAGTTTTTAATATTCATCTTTATAAAACCATATGTTCCAAATTTTTCTCCCTTCTTTTCTCCCCCTCCCTACCTCCTAGAGAGTTAAACATCTGTTTACTCTCCTGACATCTGTCCAGAGAGGCTATATTGCATAAGAGAGAGAGAGATACACACACATACAGAGACAAAGACAGAGAGCTTCCACATGGAGAACTTGTAGTGGGTACAAAAGTGGGTGTTGGAATATTCCTCATAAGACTAGGGTATAGGCAACAACTACTAGAGGTCAACCTTATTGGAACAGATTTTGTGAAGGTAGTAATGTGTGGAGTAAGGTATGGTGAAGAACTTACAGATTAAGCACATATTGATCAGAGACTGCTAGCTAACGTAAAATCAGGCCTATAGGCCCCAGTCACATGAAGGCCTAGGCTGCATTCCTTTGCCCAAATAGGGATTAACTTATACGTGGCCAAAAAAGCTATAAATCACATTGCCAGCTGCATTCCACTGACCAAATATGACCAATCACAACCTATAGAGGGTGGGATTTTGAAGGTTCTTTGTCTGAAATGTATAAAAGTCGTGAGCATCTTCAAGGGAGTGGCTCTCTCCTGCTGTGAATCTGGCTCACAAACCAGGATGGGGTCCGCTTCTCCAGATTCTAATAAATAATTCTGCTTTTCTATGAGTGATCTGAGTAGTCATTTTTGGATAGGATTTTCTATCCCTCACAGTAATATGAAATAAATTGTGTAAAGAAGGAAATTAATAGTTTAAGTAGTTAATAAAAGCTTGATTTTGATTTTTTAAAATTATATTTGGGCTTCTAACATAAAATTCAATTTTTTTCAGTTTGCAATTTAAAACTTATCAATTTTCCTTTCAGCTGCCATTTCATATTATTTCACTATTGACTATATCCCTTCAGGCCCCCAATATTTCAACTAGAAAGACCTCATTATTTCATCTTGTAACTTTTTGTCTTGTTTTCCCAAAAGTTCTCAAACTTTTATTATCCCCTTACAGTGTAAAAATTGAAAACGAGTCAGAGAGGTTTTTTGTTTTTGCTTTTGTTTTCCTGAATGTTATGACAACCTTTACCGTCCTAGAAATTAAATCTTAGTATTAAGAAACTAGGTTTGATGTCAGTGATTCTTTTAGGGACTCCCCAGGAACATAATTACAAATCCGAGCCAAAGATAGAAAAAGAGCTCAGAAGACGACTTCCAACCCACGTCCTTTTAAACAATCCCAGCCCTCCCTTCACCCCTAGTCAAAAGCCGGGGTCTGTGAGGAAAACGCGGGGAGGCATTTTGAAGGACACACAGCAAGAGAGGAGATTCTCCCACACCCCCTTTCAACTTCCGGAAAAGTTCAAAGCTGTCTCTATAGGTAAGCCTGGAGAGGAAGTGTGTCTCCGCACTCCTGTCCTATCTCCAGGCCCCGCCTCACTTCCGGCGACACTCTAGAAGCCGGAGAATTTGTAGTCTCGGTGCCCCAGTAAATAAGAGCTACATTTTAATTCTTTACCTACCGGTAGATAAAGATACAGTCACAGGGACTCCAGGAAGGAGAAAGAAGAGAATAAAGATAAAGAAAGCAGGAATGAAGACCTGTGAGAAAAAGCTTTGCAAATCTGTTCTTGGGTAAGCTCCTCCCTACCTCCTCCCACACTCTCCAGATCCCTACCTACGGGTAGATAAAGATACAGTCACAGGGACTCCAGGAAGGAAAAAGAAGAGAATAAAGATAAAGAATGTAGGAATGAAGACCTGTGAGAAAAAGCTTTGCAAATCTGTTCTTGGGTAAGCTCCTCCCTACCTCCTCCCACACTCTCCAGATCCCGCCCCTCCCCCAGTCCATTAAAACTGCAGGGAATGTACCTACTCTATAATGAGACGTGTGCACTTGTCCAGATGTGTGATAAGGCCGACTTTTAACATCCCCCCTTTCTGAATCCAAGACTTATTTCTCAAGTAAGGGTACAGAAACAAAAGCATTCAAATGAGGTTTGTTTGTTTTTTTCTTTAAATTTGTTTTTAACGACTGAAACAGAAATGTGAAAATTCGTAAAGAGACAGGATCCACTGAAGAGAAGAGAGTACAGACGTTTGTGAGTGATACACTTCCGTTTTCTGGGTGGAAGACAAATCTCCATTGGATGAAGAGGGTTTCTCCATCATGATATAGGTGCTCCTAATTCTCTCAGAGGAGGGGTGGAAGGGAAATCTCCACTTGGTGAGCAGGGAGACTCTACATCATGAAACAGGCGATCCTCCTTCTCAAGGAGGAAGGCTGGGAATGGAGTGACCACAGTCCGGGAACCTGCTGGTGGTTTGAGAAGTGTTCTCTGGGGAAACGCTCATTGAGGTGAAAAGCAACAAGCACAAAGATGGGAGTCCATTGGACAGAGAGTCATGGGCCCAGGCTCAGTTCCTGGAAGTGGGGGGCCGGGACAAAAGATGGGTGTGACGGGCGCTGTAAAAGAAAGGGGGTAGAACTTATAAATAAGAGAGCGCCGGAGAACATTGTAAAAAACAAGAGTTCCAGGGCTATATTTCAGGTAGACCCCAACCCTGGGTATAGGGCCTTTCAACCGATGGTGCAGTGATCCAGAATAGGTTCTGATATAGTAACCATCTTCCTTCTTGACACATCTAACCAAGAAGGCAAAGTCATAGGATTCCACACCTTTGGGCCTTTTTCTCCTCAAGTAGGTGGTGTGGATCCCCAGTGCCCACTGAGGTACCTGACTCACATCCACCTCCCAGTAGTGAATGCCTGAGCTGAAGGCTGGCTTAGCAAGGACAGCATAGCATTCCGAGTCTTCAAGAGGCTGGGACACCTTCCAGTCTTCTGTAGCTTTCACACTCTTCAGATCCTCAGAAATACTCAGATAGGGAATGGCTGATGTGGAAACCATCCTGATGTCCACTCTGAATCGATTGAGCATCTCTATCAGGCCAGGGATAGGATACTCTCTCAGCTCTGGGATGGCAGTGTTGGCCCTCTGGGACAGCTCTGACTCACTCCTTTCCAGCAACTGCTTGGCATCCTGTAGCAGATCCAGGTCAGGTTGGTAGCCTGCTTCCTGCAGTTCTAGCTTGAGCTTCTGAAGGGTTTGTATATTCTGGGTTAATATGTCCTGCCTTGCTCTTTGCTCTTGCCTTATCCTTTGAAGACATTGGAATTCTTGTGCCTCCACTAAGCGGTGCAGTTTGCGGAATTCTTCTGTGATCATCCTTCTCCAATTCACAGGCCTTTGCTGAGCTAGAAGGCTCTGAGCTTCTTTAAAATGCTTCCCCAAATTTCTCTGCATGTCCTGGAGCTGTTTCCTGTACTTGGGAGCAGCCTCTCCTACAGGAGAGATCCCATGAGCCTCATGCTCTGGAGTTTCACAGCATGTCACACACAATGGTGTCTGGTCATGTTCACAAAAGAGCTTGAAGACTTTCCCATGAAGGGCACACTGGCTCTGTCCATTAGTACTCTGCAAAACCTGGGAGCTGAACCTTTTAACCAAGTCAGTCAGCTGTGCTAGGCGCTCATTGACTGGGGGCACTGCTCTGATCTGGGGCACCTGCCTGCATTCAGGACAAGAGAAAGCCATGGTTGCTGCCCTCCAGCAGGAGGAGAGACATTCCTTGCAAAAGCTGTGCCCACAATGGAGGGTGACTGGCTCAGAGAAGTAGCTCCTACAGATGCTGCAGGTGAGATCAGTCTGCACTTTCTGCAGCATTTCTGCAGCAGCATCCATTCTTCTCTCTCCAGTTACTTCTCTTCTTCAGCATCTGAGATGAAGACACTTCACTGGAAGTTAAGGCAATGCTTCTGAGCAGAAGAATCCTCTCCTTTTATAGGAGGTAGCCCTGCCCTCCTGGAGCCTCCCAGAGGTGTGAATCCCCTGGCCTAGAATCCTGCAGCTTAACCTGTCAACTCCTACTGGTTGCAGCACCCTTCTCCCCACCCCTTGAGTTCACATCTCTGGTTGGCATCTTTAGGTTTTCAGCAAGCTGAAAGGTTCTTTGTCTGCAAGGAAGAATGCTAGGAAAACATGGAGGTTTAGCTCAATGATTTTCAAATATGATTTGTGCACAGACTTTCAGATGACAGAACATTCTGTAGCCAGATTCTTTCCTTTTCCCTTCCACACCTAATCAGTTCCCAAGACTGATCAACAATCCTCTGCCCCTTTGCCTTTCAGTCTACTTATGGAAAGTCACCGAATTTGTGATCTGGAAGGTATCTACCTCTCTAGTCATTTAATTCTACCCACACATGAAGACCATGCCCATGGAACATATCCAGGAGCACATCTAACATGGTCATTCTCTGCTTTAAAAGGAAAGTCACCACCACAATGGGGCCCTTGTGACCTCTTTTATTTGCACTGATTTTTGTCTCTCTGCAAAGTGTCTCCTTCCTTCCTAATCCATCCTCTTCCCCAAGTAACTTGAGGATTAAAAATGTCTAAAATGGCACTTCAATAATTAACTTAAAAACAGCCTTGTTTCTCAAGTAATGCAATGTTTATTTTTGTTCCCATTCTTATTAAAAAAGATGGTTTTTTTTCAAATACATGCAAAGACATTTTAAAATATTCATTGTGTAAAACCTTGTGCTCTAAATTTTTCTCCCTTCCTTCCTCCACTCCCCCATTCCCTTGAGATACAATCTAATATGGGTTAAAACATGTGTAATTCTTCTAAACATATTTCTATACAGAATGTATTTTTACAAACAGTTCATAATATCAGGCACTTTAATTGAATTTACTTTTTTTATAATTACAATTACTAGCAGAAGCCTTAATGGGTGTAAAAACTTATTTGGGAATTTCTGGTTTCCTTTCCTTCACCCTGCCTTTCTTTCACAAATGGAACTCTTTGAGGGTAAAGTCTACTTTGTTTGTCTTTGTTTCCTAATATCTTGCAGAGTTTCTGCAAAAAGTGAAGAACTTAATTGAATTGAGTAAAAAAGGATTCTAATGGTAGCAACAGGATTTCGAAGGAAAGAGGTTGTTATGTCTTTCTGCTTACTTTTCCATTTGCTCAATCACTGACACATATTTCTAGAGCTTCTGTGGAGCTCCTGTAAGTGCTGCTATGAATATTGGGTTTGTGATAATACTCAGAAGGGAAACTTTCATATGTGTTATCTCTGATCTAAAAGTCTCAGAATTATTGACAGGGAAGAGAGGTTGGTCTAGAAGTGGGGAAGTAAAGAGGCCTGAAATTATCTTGATTGTTAATAAAGTGGCTTCTGGGCGAAACGAATTCAAATTGTCTGTAAGAGACATGGTAGTGGAAGAGAGCTGAAAGGATTGTGTAGAGACTTGTGAACTGTGTCTGAGGAGTGTTTCAGTTAATTTATATAGCGACATGGATAAGTTGAATTAATATGGAAGGGCAAGGTTAGTGAGGAATTGATGAGCCCTGATCTGCTCTGATAGTGCTGTTTCATGAATGGGGAAGGAGCTACCATCGGGAGGGAGAAAGTAACTTCCAGTATAAGACACATTTTGAATTTCTCAGAAGGTTCATAAACAAGGCCTAACTTCCAGCCAGAAGTAGAGTTTGAACCTTCTGAATTTAGCTCAGACTCACTCTTTGGAAAAAATTTTTTTTTACTATTCCCCCACTGTGAAAAGGATTTTTGCTTACAGATTAGATCACTTCTGAGATTTTATGAATCAACAGTATATATTTATAACTGACCTGAGCAAATAGTTATTTGACAACCACTAGGTGTTTATACTCATCTGCTTGTTATGTGTAATATTTATGTTTTTGCTATCATAATTGTCAATGATTCCTTTTCTACCCTGTCCATCTGTAACTTGTTTGTATTTTCACTTTATCTCTGCCATAGCCATAGTTTTATTATCCAATTAGGTTTTCTTGTGATCTTATTCACATTAGAGTAAATTTTTTACTACTAGTTTCCACAATTTCTCCCTCTTCTGAATCTGTTAACTGATAAGGAAATAAGTCCCAAAAGGAAGTTCTTGATCAGAATTCCACAGGAAGTTTCTGGCAACATCTGTCTAGTATACCTTCTACCACCCCATATGGATGGACAAAATGGAAACCCCAGTAGAAATCTTTCTTTACCTCCTTCTTGCCCTGCCTTCTCCAGAGGCTGCTAGACAAAGCCCTATGCTGAAGCTGCTTTTTTTCTCCATACCTTGGAGGTCTTGTCCATTCCAGGACCTTAAGAGTAGAGGACAACTAAACTAGAGAAATTAGGGAATATGTAAGAATGAGGAAAGGGAGATAAATTGGTTTCACCCTCATTTCATGCCTCTTTATATATCATTTCCCCTTTCCTATCTTTATGTCCTACCTGACAATGCCATTTTCCTAATTTTCCCCAGAACTTCCTTGAACCCTAAGTTCTACTTTTCAACCAACCCAGCTCCTAATTTGGTCCTAATTCATAATACAAGTATTCTTCTACCTACCTATCTTTATTATTACACATATGGGAGATATTCCTGTGATGGTTTTATATTTCTGTAGTGCCAGATTTGCAACACACTTTTTATATATAAATTTCCTTCTTTGACTTTTACCATAATTCTTTGAGGTCAATGGCCTATACAGGCCTTGGCTTTCTTTGAGAGAGGAACAAACTAATTCTTAGGCATAGACCAACATCTCCCACCATACACCAAAAAAGATATAAAAGGTGATATTACAAAGAAATTAGGGGAGTGTGGACAAAATTATCTGATCTATGGATAAGGAAAAAATTTATGACTAAATAAGAGATAGAGAGGATGGAACCAGGTAAAATGGATAATTTTGATCACATGAAATTAAAAAAGCTTTTGCTTTTTTTGCAAAAAACAAAACCAATGCTGCCAAAATTAGGAGGAAAGCAGAGAAAGGGGGTAAATGACTCAACCTCTCTGATCCCCCAGAAACTAAAGTCAATACCCTTAGTTTAAATCAAATGGCTTAGAGTTATCCAAGCATTCTGTAAAATTCTATGCTTGAATAAGTTATTTCTTTTGACAATCAGAATGATTTCAGAGATACCCAGAAAGACTTTCACGAACTGATAAAGTTAACAGAACCAGATGAATGTTATAAACAGTAACACAGCAATATTGTTGGATGAAGAATTGTGAATGGTTTAGCTAATCTTAGCAATACAATAATCCAAGATAATTCCAGAGAATGAATAATAAAGCATAATCTTCACCTTCAGAGAAAGAACTGATATATGCTATTTTCATCTTTTTTTTCCTTTTATTTGAATCCTCTTCTATAAAATGAATATGCAAATGTTTTATGTAAATGCATATGTATCACCTCTATCTGATTGCTTACCATCTCAGGGATGGAGAAGGGGAAGAAGAGAGGGATAGAACTTATAACTCAAAATTTTAAATACAGTTTTTTAAAATGGGAAAGGAAAAGAACTCTTTTTCTAAGAGATCTAAGAGGGATTTAGAAGTTCAAAAAGAATGTAAAACTGGGAAACAATGGTCTTCCTATTCTTTCAGGTATTTGCAACTCAATGTTTTGAGTTGTCTCCATCATAATCTTAACTAGCATTTTCAAAATGATTTGAAGAATTGAAATGTGCTTTTCCTGTGACCTCATTACATCCTGACCACAATCTAGTGAGATAGGTATTATTTCAATTTTCACAGAGGAAGATCTCTTTTTCCTTCATCCCTATCTTTATCTACATTGGAAGAAGGAGAAATAACAGCAAAATTAATAGCAAGAGAAGCATCATCTTCATCAAGCAACTTCAGAATCCCAGAGAATCTACTCACAAAAAAAGAAAAAAAAAAAAAAAGCAGTTGATTTTGTTGTGCCACAATCTCCTTGAGCTGTTCTACCTCAGTTTCCCTGCACTAGTTTCCCTCATTGTCCTGACTGAATTTCCATGAATTGTTCTATCTCAGTTTCCTTAACTGTTCTGCCTCAGTCCCCTAAGTCATAAAACCCCCCTGGTTCCTTAAGACTGAGGACCATTTGCTCTAAAGTTATAAATTGTCAATGGGAGATGAGGAGCAGATCAGACTTCCTGACTCCTAGCTCCTTCTGCCCCCAAGAATTTATGACACTGCCCCTCTAAGATATTCCAAAAGATAAGACTATCACGGATACTTCACTGACATCTTGACTTCTGTTATTCAAACATCCTGACTCTGGCTTTTAGTAAAAGTTTATAACTTCCCCCCATCCTGATTTTCCCCCTTTTTCCTCTCCTTTGTCTGAAGAGCTATAAAAGTGTTCATGGTTCCCCCATTCATTACTGGACACTTTGAGACGAGAGTCCTGTCCAGTCAATTAAACTCTCCAATTAATAAAATATTAACGAAAACTCTCTAATCTCTATCTTGTCTCAGTTTCTCCGGCATTACAATTTGTCTTTGTTCTGGGACCCAAATGGAAGTGATGTGAAATCTAAACCAGCTCATTTTGCTGTCCTTGTCAGGAAATGGTAAAACAGGCTCATCCTGTTCCTGTTATAAACCATCATCACCCATATCTTGTTAGGATATTTAAGTCAGTCTCAACTGTCCCTCAGCATGCAACTAATTACACAGATAGAAAGTCCATGCAAATGTGTCCTTGACTAGGATCCTCCCTCCCACACTCCAGTTCCTGCCCTTATTTGTTCCTCCCCCCCAAAGTATTGACTAGTTGGCCCCTCCAAAAACACATTGCAAAAATCATTTTTTTCTGTCTATGACCTTGTCACATGAATAAAAGGTACCTTCTGGCTATGGGAACATTGTTGCGATTTCATTACATGTGCACTATGAGCAGCTCTCCCAATCTACTTTGGGAGAGGAGGAAACACTGTAGCCAGAATGATGTTATATTCATACCATGTCTCCCTTCCAAAGCTGGAGATTCATCACAGAGATAAGTGAAGAGTGAGATTGTTGAGGGCGGTAGCCCCTTTGGTATTCTTTGTTTGATCTCCAACTTCTTTTGGGACTTGGACCTTTGATACAAGATCTGGTCAAACTAATTTGGGCTATCTGAGGTGGCCAGGGTTTTACAGCCCCCATTCTAATCTGCTCAGATACACCAAATGGCATCAGGAAATTCCTTTTGGGAAGAGACTTCTGTCTGTCCCCAAAAGATAACAAGAGAATCCTTATCTTATTACATCACTCTCAGGAACCTCCCTACATCACTGCATAAAAGAGAGAACGTGAATCTTCTCTTTGCAAATGGCCTTGTACCATGCAGCCATTTTGCCCACCGGCTCTCCGGTGTTTCCATTCTAATCAATAAAGACTATGTTTCCATACAGCATTAAGTAGCAAATTCCTTTGCTGCCGAACCCGCCATTGGTTACTTTGGGGAAGGAAGGAGAGAGAGAAAAGGAACTGATCCATCTCTGTTTAGACCCATCTCGGTTTACTCATCATTTACTACTCCTCATTTAATACTCATCAAGATTAGTGTTAGTAGGGCTATTAGTAACAAATTAGTGTTAGTCAAAGTCCTTTGTGACCAAAAGAATCTACCCAGATTTTTCCTGTGTCTGGAAGAGACAAACACTCAAGGGATAAGTGCTCTTAAATGGCCAGTCCCAGGCCCATTTAGATACTTTAGGTAAATGCAGCCCACATAGACACCAGGGATTCTCAGTTTCAGATATGCAGATACCCAGGGAATGTGAGAAACATATCAAAGGGCATGGGGAATATCTGGAAACTGATTTGATGATCCCATCAACATTAAATAATTTCTGATGTGATAAGGGGGCAACTAGGGAGCACATTGGATATAATGCCTGGCTTAGAATGAGGAAAACTTCTTCCTGAGTTCATGTCTGGCTTCAGGTATTTAGTAGCTATGGGATTCTGAGCAGTCCCTTTTCTCTGCATCAATTTTCTCATCTCAAAAAAGAGCTGGAGAAGGAAATTATAAACCATTACTGTGTCTTTGGTGAGAAAACCCCAAATGATGAAACAAAAGAGAAAAGAAACAAACAAACAAAAAAAGAAATAAACAACAAAAATACACAGAAGCACAAAAAAATGCAAAAATTTATCTTTTTTTTTTAAATAAGAGGAAAAGGAAGCTTTAATAGAATTCAAGGGATATAGGGCAGGGAAAGGACTTAGAAAAATCTATAGATCTAATTGGAGTATGATAAATTCTTGGAATAAGTGTGAGATATGATACCTTGTGTTTCCCCAGAAATATACAAGTAAGAGAAACATCCTATGAAGACAGCTCACTATTGTAGATATATCTTGAATTTACAGTTAAATCCAGCCTAAACCAGCTAAGAGTCATGAACACAGGAAAGTAAAATAAAGTTGGTAGCTTAGCCTTACTACACATGCTTAATTGCTTTATCAATATTAACTTCTCTTCAGGAGGAACTTAGGCTCATTTTAATGACCATGCCATGCATGTAGTGGGAGGGGGAACATGTCTAGAGTTAAGTAGGTAGGAAGTAGAGCAAGAAACTGTATTGTGGGGAGCCAGCACTGAGCTGAGGGCAAAGGTCATATTCCTAGGGTATACCCACCTAGGGTAAAGAAGCCTGTCTCCACACAATTTACACCTGGGGCAAAGGTTATATTTTTACCATCCCTGGGTAAAGAATTCTGTCTCCACACAAGTTACATTCTGGAATAACTCCTGTCACAAGAACTTTCTGTGGATTTATAGCCTTTGTTTCTTGCTCCATTTTACCCTATATAAGTTTATGCTTATCCCTACAATAAACGAGACTTGATCAGAAAGCCTGTCTTGTCTCCATTCTTTGAGTCTCCTGTTCCCTCTCCCCCTCCCCCCCCCTCCGTTTCCTATTCTTCTCTTCTAGGTCCATGTTTTTGTCCAGCTGGATGGGACAATTGGCGCCCAGACGTGGGGCCTGAAGAATCGTGGAATAGGCAACTGTAAGGGCCCTTTAAATGGGAGGACACAGTGCATCGGGAGATTGAGGCCCGGAAATAATTTCTGTGGATATTAGGACTGCCCTTGGGCGGGATCCTGGCCATATTGAGATAGCTTCGTAATGGGTGACTCTCTCGCTGATTGGCTGTGTGTGTGACCTCACAGGCCCTATGTAAGCCCACTGCAGGCAGCAACCGCCCTCTTTAACCTGGTGCTCTTCACTCTGGCTCCCTAGCCTGGGTGGCCAAGCCAAGATGGGTAGCCAAAAGAGGTAAGGGTTTTGGTAGTGAACACATGGGTCTTCTGACCAGGTGTTCACTCGGGAACCAACAAGTCAGGGCATCAGTTAGGGCATTATGTGAGTAGGTATAATAAAGGCTTTTAAGATTACACGTGGTTGTTCTTGAGTACGCTACCGGTTATTAAACTATAGATTCAAGAGATTGTGGCCAGAGACCTTAGAAGGCCTCAGAGGAGGCGAGCCGGGTAGAGCTCACACTGCAAAGGACAGTGGTCAAAGGTACTCTGGTGGGTCTAGGATAGACTAGTAATTGTAACTGCCAGGAGAGCACGTTACAAATGGCGCTCAACGTGGACGCATCAGGAATTATCAGGTTTTGAAAATATTTAATATTCAGAATTAAGATTCTGAAAGATCCGGTAGAAACGCCACTTAAGAGGGAAGACAGAGAAGCAATATGGACCCAGTTAAATCTGGGATCAGACTCAAGGACACAGCTGAACATAATGCTTATATCAAGAGGTTAAAGAGCCAGATGGAAGATCTTTTAACAGAGATCACCACTGAAGAACAGCAGGAAGCTTGTAATCAAGCTCCCAGAAGGCTATCCCCACACCCAGTAAATATAGCTCGGAGAGGAAGCAACCTAGAGCTAGTGCGTATGTATGACAGTATAGAGTACGAAATGCCACAGCAAGAGTTGCTGGAATTGCAGGTTAAACTACAGATGGAGATAGAGAAAGAAGAAAAAGCTAGGTTAATACAGATAGAACAGGAAGAGTTCAAACCAGTGGCTGAAACTAAGGAAGGAAATAAACGAATCACGTGGACTAAAGTTGTAGAAATTCTTCTTAGCATTTTGTTGGTTTACCTCCTGCATTGTTGTTTTAAGGAATTTATCCATTACTCTTCCATTGAGAAGAAGTTTAGTTCTTTTTATGTGCAAAGCTCAGGTTTGATTTGGAATCAGCCTTTGGGGGATTTTCCAATTCTTCCCTCTGCCTCACCTTCTTGGGCCAAGGGAGAAGGGGGAGGAGGAAAAGGAAGGACGATAATACTATCAGCACTGCCCATTAATCCATTCAAAACTCCTGTGTCTTCATTTCAAAGGACAGGAGTAGGCTTTATGCCCCAAGGCAAAAAGGAATTGTGGGGTATTGAGTATAATCAGAAAAGTTTTAAAAATACAGTTCAGTTAATTTCTAAGAAACCTTACAGGGATAAGGCCTTGCAGTTAGAGAGAGTGGAGTTTTATACTTGTAAAACTGCTGGGATCGTCTTTGGAGAGTTGGAACTCCTCTTTTCTTACCTCGTGGATTTTCCACTTCCACAGGTGAGCTTGATTTCCCAACCCCCTACGGGTACTTATAAAACAGTGTTTATGTCTAGAATGGGTTGGAAAATTGTTGTTTTAATCACTAGAATAAATAGACAGTGTGTGATCTTTGACCCAGGAGGAAAAGTAATATCAGATTTATTGATTCACACTCCTGGAGTACAATTCGGTATCAGAAATTCAAACTTTGATTTTTAGGCAAAAGAATTCAGGGATATAGCCGAGTGTTCTAGTAAAGTCATTACTGCACAGACTATCCCCAAGATCTTCTCTTCTAAACAAGAGAAGGGAATTTTGGGATATGTGATTGCTTACAATTTTTAAATTTTGATTTTACATTTTAAAACATTTTTGATTTTACATCTTCAAAGTATTTTGATTTTACATTTTAAAGTTATTTTGGTTTTATATTTTTAATCTATTTCGGTTTTACACTTTTAAATTATTTTGGTTTTACATTTTTAAATTCTTTGCATTTTACCTTAGCAATGCACTTCGGGCATACACAGAAAGTGCAGCTAAGTGACAGACTGACTTTTGTCTGGCTTGTTAATCTTTTTGACAACAACTTTGTTTCCACTGTGATGTGGAAAGGCCTGGATGGCATTTGGAAAGGCCCAAGTTGGGCCCCGGGGACATTCCTTCCTAGGTGCAGATCCAGCAGCAGAGTTCATCCCCGCCAGAGACATTTGTAACCTGGGGATCCAAGAGAAGGACCAGACAACAGTCCAGAGAGACCAGCCAGATGTCCGCAGCCCTTCAGACGCTGATGGCAGCGATGCCCCTCCTGACCGTGACCAGAGACACCAGACACAGTTCCAGTGTTGCAGCTGAAATGGACTGTTTTGGGTGATACGCAATATAAAGACTGTAAATGGACAATGGGCCTGCTTGCTTCTCCCGTGGCCACTTGCCATATGGTGGCCTGGGAAGAGGCTTTGCCCTATGCTTTCTATTGAAGGACTATGCTTTTAAATTAGTGGGTGAAAAACCAACACACCCACCTGCCATTGTTATTGAGACAATGTTACTGGACATGACTGCTTATGTGCACCTGTGAAACTAGAATTGTTCTAGAATTGTGAAAAGTGCAATAGAGAATTGTGATAAGCTAGAATTGCTCTAGGATTGTGAAAAGTGCAATAGAGAATTGTGATAAGCTAGAATTGTTCTAGAATTGTGAAAAGTGCAATTGAGAATTGTGATAAACTAGAATTGTTCTAGGATTGTGACAAGTGCAATTGAGAATTGTGATAAGCTAGAATTGTTCTAGGAGTGTGAAAAGTGCAACAGAAAATTGTAAGAAACTAGAATTGGTCTAGAACTGTGATAAATGTAACTAGAATTGTGACAACCTACCTACTGATATTTGTTAACTAGAATTGTGATGTTTTACCTTGTTGACTTCCCACCTCAGTGTTGACATCCTACCTCATTGGCATCCAACCTCTTTGGCTTATCTCGAGTATGACTTTGATGAATGGGTTGAACATTTGGGCCACTGTTGAGCCTGGTTCTTATTGTCATACTTCTGTTTACTGATCTGCTGCTTTGTACCTCCTTGGGCATAACACTGTCATCTCATGGATCAAGTGAACTATAGCTGGTGCTAAAAGTTTAGCTTGGTGAGATGTGCGGTTCCCGCAAAACAAGAGAAAGGGAATTGTAAGGGCCCTTTAAATGGGAGGACACAGTGCATCGGGAGATTGAGGCCCGGAAATAATTTCTGTGGATATTAGGACTGCCCTTGGGCGGGATCCTGGCCATATTGAGATAGCTTCGTAATGGGTGACTCTCTCGCTGATTGGCTGTGTGTGTGACCTCACAGGCCCTATATAAGCCCACTGCAGGCAGCAACCGCCCTCTTTAACCTGGTGCTCTTCACTCTGGCTCCCTAGCCTGGGTGGCCAAGCCAAGATGGGTAGCCAAAAGAGGTAAGGGTTTTGGTAGTGAACACATGGGTCTTCTGACCAGGTGTTCACTCGGGAACCAACAAGTCAGGGCATCAGTTAGGGCATTATGTGAGTAGGTATAATAAAGGCTTTTAAGATTACACGTGGTTGTTCTTGAGTACGCTACCGGTTATTAAACTATAGATTCAAGAGATTGTGGCCAGAGACCTTAGAAGGCCTCAGAGGAGGCGAGCCGGGTAGAGCTCACACTGCAAAGGACAGTGGTCAAAGGTACTCTGGTGGGTCTAGGATAGACTAGTAATTGTAACTGCCAGGAGAGCACATTACAGGCAATGGTTTCTGTTGGATCAAACCTCTTGGAGAAAAGAAAGACTGCAGTATATTGAAATTGACCACTTCCCTCGGTTCGCATTCGGCACCCGCTGGCCCCCTCCAGCTCTTTCCTGTTGTTGAGACCCAGCCCAAAAAATCGTATAACGATGATGAATCAGATGAGGAAACTGCCCCCCCTGCCGAGAATATAAATGTCTTGGCTATAAGACTTTTTTTTTTTTTAATTTAGAATTTTTTTTCCCACAGTACATATGCATGAGTAATTTTTTTTTTACAATATTATCCCTTGCATTCATTTTTCCAAATTATCCCCCCCTCCCTCCACTCCCTCCCCCCGACAACAGGCAATCCCATACATTTTACATGTGTTACAATATAACCTAGATACAATATATATGTGCAAATACCATTTTCTTGTTGCACATTAAGTATTAGATTCCGAAGGTATAAGTAACCTGGGTAGATAGACAGTAGTGCTAGCAATTTACATTCACCTCCCAGTGTTCCTTCTCTGGGTGTAGTTATTTCTGTCCATCATTGATCAACTGGAAGTGAGTTGGATCTTCTTTATGTTGAAGATTTCCACTTCCATCAGAATACCTCTTCATACAGCATTGAAGTGTACCACGATCTTCTGGTTCTGCTCGTTTCACTCAGCATCAGTTGATTTAAGTCTCTCCAAGCCTCTCTGTATTCCTCCTGCTGGTCATTTCTTACAGAGCAATAATATTCCATAATCTTCATATACCATAATTTACCCAACCATTCTCCAATTGATGGGCATCCATTCAACTTCCAGTTTCTAGCTACAACAAAAAGTCGGCTATAAGACTTTAAAGGAACTTAAGTCTGCAATTTCTCATTATGGTCCCGTGGCACCTTTTACTCTCTCTATCCTTGAGACCCTTGACCACCTGTGGCTAACACCAATAGATTGGTACCTTCTTGCCCGTGCTATACTTAGTGGGGGAGATTTTGTGTTGTGGAAATCTGAATTTAAAGAAACCTGTAAAGAAACTGCCCACCGAAATAGAGAGGGTGGTGGTGATTTTGAAATGCTTGTTGGTGCCCATCCTTATGACACAAATGAGGCACAAACTCAATATGCAGCCAGGATATTTACCCAAATCCACAACGACCTGGAGAAAACTACCCCCTAAAGGGTCCGCCACCATCTCCATAGCCAATATCCGCTATTTCTGATATATACTGATTTCATTAGCCGTCTCACTGACGCGGCCGAGAGGCTTCTAGGGATTGTTGAAGCTGAGAGTGATTTTGTTCACCAGCTTGCCTTCGAAAATGCTAATTCTGCTTGCCAGGCTGCCATCCGCCCCTTTAGAAGACAGGGTACACTTTCTGATTATATCCGTCAATGTGCTGACATCGGACCTAGCAGTCAGATGGACATTGCCATTGGCGCAGCTATCCATGATGCCCTTGCAGGCTCCGTTTCTTTCCCTGATCAAGGCAGGTGCTTTAATTGTGGCAATCTCGGTCACTTTTTAAAACAATGTAACCTCCCCAAACAAGGCCATGTAGGACACCCTGGTATTTGCCCCAGGTGCAAAAAAGGCAAACTTTGGGCCTCTCATTGCAGATCAAAGACTGATAGCTATGGACACCCATAGTTGGATCCGGGGAAACTTCCGTTGGGACCTGCTGCAGGCCCCGTCAGCAAATCAGGGGCCCGGCCTTGGGACGAACTGGTTGGCTCATCTCAACAATCCCGCACTTGCGGCATCTCCCAACTGGCCAGAGCCACCCCAGGAAGCACAGGATTGGACCTCTCTTCCACCTCCCACTCAGTACTAACACCTGAGCAGGGCCCGCAAGTGCTGTCTACTGGTGTTTTTGGCCCCTGCCCGGAAGGATTTTTTGGATTAATCCTTGGAAGAGCTAGCTCCTCTCTCGCAGGGCTCACCATTCACCCTGGAGTGGTGGATGGTGACTTCCAGGGAGAAATTAAACTTGTGGCCTCAGTCCAGTCGTTCCCTGTAACCATCCCTGCGGGTTCCAGGATTTCTCAACTCCTTCTCTTGCCTATCAATAATACCCATGGAACTGCCAAGACCCAGCGCCATGGCATGGGCTGCTTCGGGTCCTCTGATACCTATTGGGTTCAGAACATTTTGTCCCAGAAACCCATGCTGAGCCTTAGACTAGATGGCAAACTTTTTGAGGGTCTTATTGACACTGGCTCAGATGCCACTGTGTTAAGAAAAGAGGAGTGGCCTAAGGCATGGCCCCTCTCAACCTCCCTCACTCATCTTCAGGGCATAGGACAAACTGCAAACGCTGAACAAAGTTCCAAGATGCTTACATGGGAGGACTCGGAAAAAAACACAGGCACTATACAGCCCTACGTCCTCCCTGGGCTTCCCTTTAATTTATGGGCCAGGGATCTACTTTCCCAGATGGGCCTGGTTATGTTTAGCCCTAAGAGACTGTTACCTCTCAGATGCTTAAACAGGGATTCCTGCCTGGCCAGGGTCTCGGCAAGCATGCACAAGGCATGAGAGAACCCATTTTAATTCAGAAACGCCCTCACCGCCTGGGATTAGGAAATTTTCCCTAATGGTCACTGATGATCCTGCACCCCATGCAGATCAGATTTCTTGGAAATCCAATGAACCTGTCTGGGTTGATCAGTGGCCACTCTCTAGAGAGAAGCTGACAGCTGCTGAACAGTTAGTGCAGGAACAACTCACAGCTGGCCCATAGAGCCTAGTAATTCTCCCTGGAACACCCCCATTTTTGTAATAAAAAAGAAATCAGGTAAATGGCGCCTCCTTCAGGATCTTAGAGCAGTGAACAAAACGATGGTCATAATGGGCGCCTTGCAGCCAGGCCTGCCCTCTCCTGTTGCTATTCCCCATAACTTTCTCAAAATTATAATTGACCTTAAAGATGGCTTCTTTACTATCCCACTCCACCCTGCTGACCACCAGCGTTTTGCCTTTAGCCTTTAGCCTTCCCGCCACCAACTTCCAGAAGCCTATGCCCCGTTTTCACTGGAAGGCCCTCCCACAAGGGATGGCAAACAGCCCTACGCTCTGTCAGAAATTTGTGGCTCTCTCTGTCGATCCCATAAGGGACCATTGGCCTTCCCTATACATCCTCCATTACATAAATAATATTCTTATTGCAGGAAGGGATGGCTCTGATCTTCTAGCTTGCTGTGATGCCTTAATGCAAAATCTGCGCTCCAAAGGCCTTCAAGTGACACCCGATAAGGTCCAGCTCAAAGATCCTTATACTTATCTAGGTTTTGATCTCTATAGGACAGTTATTAAACCTCACAACCTTAAGTTCAGGACTGACCATCTGGTTTCTTTAAATGATTTTCAGAAACTCCTGGGAGATATTAATTGGATCCGCCCCTATCTCAAACTTATCACAGGAGACCTGAAACCCCTGTTTGACATACTCAAGGGTGATCCAGACCCCAGGTCACCTAGGAGTCTGACTAAAGAAGGTGTACAAGCCCTCTCTAGAGTAGAACATGCTATCCAAGAACAATTTGTCACCTTTATAAATTACTCTGAGTCCCTCCGCTTCATTATTTGTGCCACCCACCATACCCCTACAGGAGTTTTTTGGCAGTCCTCCCCTATTTTGTGGGTCCATCTCCCCGCCACTCCTGGTAAGGTCATTGTACCCTACTATTTAAGCTTGTTATTTCTGCCCGGGAATCTAGCATTAAATATTTTGGAAAAGACCCAGATGTAATTATACAGCCTTATTCTAAGGCAGAAGTGGACTGGCTATTCCAAACCACTGATCTGTGGCCTATTGCCTATTCCTCCTTCGCTGGTAGCATTGACAATCACTATCCTGCAGACAAGCTTTTGCAGTTCTGCAGAACCCCACCCTTTTGTATTCCCAAATAAAACCTCACCTCATCCTTTACCCTCTGCACTTGCTGTATTTACTGATGGCTCCTCTACCAGTGTTGCTGCCTATGTTGTCCATGGCCACACCACTTCCATCACTACCCCCTATGTCTCTGCTCAGCTTGATGAACTCTTTGCAGTGTTTACTGTCCTCCACACATACCCAGATACTCCCCTTAATATCTATACTGATAGTTCTTATATTGCTCAATCCGTCCCACTTCTTGAGACTGTCACATACATCAAGCCAACTTCTACTGCTACTGATTTATTCCTTCAAATACAATCTGCCATTCGTTCCCACTCAGCTCCCTTTTACCTATGCCACCTTCGTGCCCACACCGGCCTGCCTGGGCCTTTGTCTGAAGGGAATGCCCTTGCTGATCTTGGTACTCGCTCATGTTATACCCTTCTTTCTTCTGCTATACAAGATGCACAACGTGCACACTCCCTCCATTACTTTAATGCCCATACTTTGCACTTGTTATTTAAAATCACTCGTGAACAAGCTCGCCAGATAGTTAAACAATGCACTGCATGTGTCACCTTCTTACCTACACCCCATCTCAGGGTCAATCCACGTGGATTACTTCCAAATGAAGTGTGGCAGATGGGTGTTACTCATCTCTCCGATTTCAGTGACCATAGATACCTATAGTGGATTCCTTTTTGCCACACTTCAATCTGGAGAAGCCTGTAAACATGTCATTGCTCATGTACTAGCCTGCCTCTTAGTCATGGGAATGCCTACTTCTATTAAAACTGACAATGGCCTGGGATACATTGGCCAATCTTTCAAAGCCTTCTGCGCCACTCTTTCCATTCAACATGTCACTGGCATTCCCTATAATCCCCAAGGCCAAGGCATAGTAGAAAGGGCTCATCAAACCCTTAAAAATACCATTCTTAAACTAAAAAAGGGCACTCTATGCCCTATTAAAGGATCCCCTCGGAACCTCGTCAACCATGCCTTATTTATATTTTGAATTTCTTACATCTTGATATCAAAGATAAAACTGCAGCTGATCGCCTCTGGCACTCCAATTCTGCTCACAGTTATGCAGAAGTATTATGGAAGGACCCTCTAACCAACAAATGGCATGGCCCCGATCCGGTCCTTATTTGAGGCCGAGGGTCAGTTTGCATTTACTCTAAAGAAATGAAATCTGCCAGGTGGTTGCCAGAGTGCCTAGTAAAACAAATAGATAATCATTCAGAAAATAATGATAAAATAACCTTTTCCAGGGAAGATGATTCTCCCTGAGACACATTTTCCTCTTTTTACAGGTCATGAAGACAACCAATTGCATGATCCTGCTTGGGACATTGTTAATCCTCGATCCCCTTACTGAGGGAGGCTTCGGGCCACCAGTCAAGAGGGCCGAGTTACTCAAACAACTGAATGGGGCTCCTTGCAAATGCAGGGGGGGATATACTACTGTCACCCCAAAATCTTTCTCTATCACCGATTGTGGCACCTTTAAATCTTATTTGTCTAGGGAAATCCTTTCAGGGGGAATAGTCACATACACCAGCTACCAGTGCATTAAAAAACCCACTATAATCCCTTCTTCTAACAACTGACCAGGACCTTGCCCTAAAGGCTGTTCCTTTGCCCTGGCAATGCATTCCTCCTGCTAAGATCATGTCCAACAATGTACCCACACAGATGGTAATACTTATCTTACAGCTATACTCCAGAGGTCATTTAGTGGCTCTAGAGGAGGGGACTGGGATTTCTCTCACCCTACAGGTCACAGTCCCTATCAATAGGCTTCCTGCCTAGACACTATAGGAAAAGATGTCTGTTGGCCTGTCATTGCTCCTATATACATTTCTGATGGAGGAGGACCAACAGACATGGTGAGGGAAGAGGTAGTGCAACAGCAGATTGAAGAATTTATTACACTATCACCCTCTAGCATTGCCTAAATCGTGAAATACGGACCTTGACACTCAAACCTCCTCCATTTTAGAGGCCGCATTCAGAACATTGAATTCAACTAATCCCACTTTGGCAAAAGATTGCTGGCTGTGTGTGACTCTTGGCACCCCTATGCCTATTGCTATTCCTATTAGTGACACGAACAAAACTTTGTCAAACAATTGCACCATTGCAATTCCTTTCCGTGTAAAGCCTGTAGGATTTACTTGGGACCGGTGTATAGAGCAAGCCCCTCAAAACAATACCTATGACGTAGATGTAGGATTTGTCACTTTTACTAATTGCTCTTCCATTACTCCCACTTCCTATCCTGATCCCTCCACTGTTATTCCCTCTCCTCTTTGCCCTGACTCTGGTCAGGTGTTTGTGTGTGGCAGTAATTTAGCTTTCACAGCCCTTCCAATAAATTGGACTGGCACTTGTGTTCAAGCCTCTGTCCTCCCTGACATTGATATCATTCCAGGAGATGAACCATTCCCTCTCCCAAGCCTTGACTACATAAGTGGCCGAAAGAAAAGGGCTGTCCTCTTCATACCTTTTCTGGTTGGTCTCGGCATCCCAGGAGCAGAGGGCTCAACAGGGCTAGGGGTTGCTGTCCACTCCTATACCAAACTTTCCAATCAACTCATTGATGATGTTCAAACCCTTTCCAGCACTATTAATGATCTTCAAGATCAAATTGACAGTCTGGCCGAAGTAGTCTTGCAAAATAAGCGTAGTTTAGACCTCCTTACTGCAGGACAAGAGGGGATATGTTTAGCCCTACAGGAATGCTGCTGTTTCTATGCTAACAAGTCTGGAATTGTGCGGGATAAGATAAGGAAGCTCCAGGAAGACTTGGTTAAGCCGCGCAAAGAACTCTTTGACAATCCCCTGTGGAGTGGATTACATGGGATACTTCCATATCTTCTCCCTCTTATTGGACCCCTATTTGCTTTCATTTTACTTTTATTCTTTGGCCCCTGGGTTTTTCGGAGACCTTTGTAAAATCTCAGATAGACAATGTTTTGGCAAAACCCATTCAGGTTTATTATCACCGCCTTGAAACAGGTGATGACCCCCATGACTCTTATGTGAATATTGGGAGCATTCTGAGGCCATCGAGACCTGGTTAGCCAATGACGGGTAAGATTCCTCAAGGATTGGTCAACCTAAGCCAGGAAGAAATGCACATGTATATCCTTCCTATGATGGGTAAGACTTTTCCCCAAAGGAACAACCTAAGCCAGGCACAAGTCGCTGGGCATAACGCCTTCTCCACATTTAAAAAAGAAAAAAAAGGGACCTGTGGGGAGCCAGCACTGAGCTGAGGGCAAAGGTCATATTCCTAGGCAAATATCCACCTAGGGTAAAGAAGCCTGTCTCCACACAATTTACATCTGGGGCAAAGGTTATATTTTTACCATCCCTGGGTAAAGAATTCTGTCTCCACACAAGTTACATTCTGGAATAACTCCTGTCACAAGAACTTTCTGCGGATTTATAGCCTTTGTTTCTTGCTCCATTTTACCCTATATAAGTTTATGCTTATCCTTACAATAAACGAGACTTGATCAGAAAGCCTGTCTTGTCTCCATTCTTTGAGTCTCCTGTCCCCCCCTCCCTCCCCCTTCCCCCCCCCCAGGTTCCCTATTCTTCTCTTCTAGGTCCATGTTTTTGTCCCGCTGGATGGGACACTGTATCACCTAGAATACCTCCTAGCTAATAGGGAAACAAGGAACTGGGATATAGTGCTTGATCTTCCTCTCTCCTGGTGAATATCTACTCTATAATGAGACACACCCACTCCTGCAAATGTCTAATAAAGCAGACTTTTAACATCCCCCCTTTCTGAATCCAAGAGTTATTTCTCACATAAGGATAGGGAAACCATGGTCTCAAATGAGAGGTTTTGGTCTATTTTTAATTACTGAAACAGAATTGACTGTGAAAATTTGTTAACAGACAGGATCCACTAAGAGGGTACAGAACACTTGGGAATGAGATTTTTCAGCTTGCAGGGTGGAAGGAAAACGTCTTGAGTGATCAGGACTCTTCATCATGAAATAGGCAATCCTCCTTCTCTTGGAGGAAAGCTGGAAATGGAATGACCAAAGTCTGGGAGCCTGCTGGTGGTTTGAGAAGTGTTCTCTGGAGAAACGCTCATTGAGATGAAAAGCAACAAGCACAAAGATGGGAGTCCACTGGACAAAGAGTCATGGGACGAGGCTCAGTTCCTAGAAGTGGGGGGCCGGGACAAAAGACGGGTGCAATGGGTGCTGTTAAAGAAATGGGGTGGAACTTATAAATAAGAGAGCGCTGGAGAACATTGTAAAAAACAAGAGTTCCAGGGCTATATTCCAAGTAGACCCCAACCCTGGGTATAGGGCCTTTCAACCGATGGTTCAGTGATCCAGGAGATGATCCTATAAAATAATTGTCTTCCTTTTTGGCACATATAAGCAAGAAGGCATAGTCACAGGACTCCACATCCCTGCCCCTTTTTCTCCTCAAGTAGGGGGTGTAGATCCCCAGTGCCCACTGGGGTAGCTGACTCACATCCACCTCCCAGTAGTGTCTGCCTGAGCTGAAGGCCTGCTTAGCAAGGACAGCATGGCAATCCGAGTCTTCAAGATGCTGGGACACCTTCCACTTTTCTGTAGCCTTCAAACTCTTCAGATCCTTAGAAACCCTTACATAGGAAGTGGCAGATCCGGGATCTATTGTGAGGTCCACTCTGAATCGATTGAGCATCTCTATCAGGCCAGGGATGGGATACTCTCTCAGCTCTGGGATGGCAGTGTTGGCCCTCTGGGACAGCTCTGACTCACTCCTTTCCAGCAACTGCTTGGCATCCTGTAGCAGATCCAGGTCAGGTTGGTAGCTTGTTTCCTGCAGTTCTAACTTGAGCTTCTGAAGGGTTTGTATATTCTGGGTTAATGTGTCCTGCCTTGCTCTTTGCTCTTGCCTTATTCTTTCAATACAGCTGAATTCTTGTGCCTCCACTAGGCGGTGCAGTTTGCGGAATTCTTCTGTGATCATTCTTCTCCAATTCACAGAGTTCTGCTGAGCTAGGAGGTTCTCAGCTTCTTTAAAATGCTTCCCCAAATTTCTCTGCATGTCTTGGAGCTGCTTCCTGCACTTGGGAGCAGCCTCTCCTACAGGAGAGATCCCATGAGCCTCATGCTCTGGAGTTTCACAGCATCTCACACACAGTGGTGTCTGGTCATGTTCACAAAAGAGCTTGAAGACTTTCCCATGAAGGGCACACTGGCTCTGCCCCTTAGTACTCTGCAAAATCTGGGAGCTGAACTTTTTGACCAGGTCAGTCAGCTGTGCTAGGCGCTCATTGACTGGAGGCACTGCTCTGATCTGGGGCACTTGTCTGCATTCAGGACAAGAGAAAGCCAGGGTTGCTGCCCTCCAGCAGGAGGAGAGACATTCCTTGCAAAAGCTGTGCCCACAATGGAGGGTGACTGGCTCACAGAAGTAGCTCCTACAGATGCTGCAGGTGAGATCAATCTGCACTTTCTGCAGCATTTCTACAGCAGAATCCATTCTTCTTTCTCCAGTTCCTTCTCTTCTTCAGCAGCTGAGATGAAGACACTTCACTGGCAGTCAAGGCAATGCTTCTGAGGAGAAGAATCCTCTCCTTTTATAGGAGGTAGCCCAGCCCTCCTGGAGCCTCCCAGAGGTGTGAATCCCCTGGCCTAGAATCCTGCAGCTTAACCTGTCAACTCCTACTGGTTGCAGCACCCTTCCCCCCACCCCTTGAGTTCACACCTCTGGTCAGCACCTTTAGGTTTTCACCAAGCTGAGAGGGATCCTGTGTCTGCAAGGAGGAATGCTAGGAAAACATGGAGGTTTAGAACAATGATTTTCAAATCTGATTTGTACATAGACTTTCAGGAGACAGAACATTCTATAGCCAGATTCTTTCCTTTTCCCTTCCACACCCAGTTTCCAAGACTGATCCTCTGCCCCTTTCCCTTTCATCTACTTATGGAAAGTCACAGAATTTGTGATCTGGAAGGTATCTACCTCTCTAGTCATTTAATTCTACCTTCACATGAAGACCATGCCCATGAGAACATATGTTCATCCTCTGCTTTAAGAGGAAAGTCACCAGAACAATGGGGCCTCTTTTATTTGCAGTGACTTCTATCTCTCTGCAAAGTGTCTCTTTCCCTCCTAATCCATCCTCTGCACAAGCAACTTCATCATTGAAAATGTCTAAAATGCTACTACTGGGAATAACTGAAGAACAGCCTTGTTTCTTATGTAATGCAATGCATTTTTTTTGTTCCCACTCTTACTTAAAAGGTAATTTTTTTCCCAAATACATACAAAGACAATTTTTAATATTCATCTTTGTAAAACCATGTATCCCAAATTTTTCTCCCTTCCTTCCTCCTGTCCCCATCCCCTAGAGACTCCTCCCATCCCCTAGAGAACAAACAATCCAATACAAGTTAAACATGTGGAGTTCTTCTGAATATATTTTCATAGAGAATGTATTTTTACAAACAGTTCAGTATATAAAGCACTTTAATTGAATTTTCTTTTTTATAAATAAAATTACCAGAAGAAGATTTAGTGGGTGTAAAACTTATTTGGCAATTTCTGGTTTCCATTCCCTCACCCAACCTTTCTGTCACAAATGTCTTCTTTAAGGGCAGGGTCTAATTTGCTCATCTTTCTCTCCCAATAGTTTGTAGAGTTTCTGCTAAAGTTATAGGTAGCTAAAAAACAATGGTAATTGAATTAAGTAAAATAGCATTGTAAAGAAGGCAACAGGATTGGGAAGGGAAGAGCTTTTTTTCTGCTAATGATCAATTCTGAGATTCTATAAACCATCAGTAAATATTGAAAATTATTCTGAGCAAAATAACAAAAAGCATTATTTGCCAGCCAACAGCTGGCTAAATTTATCTGCTAGCTTGTATGTAAAATAGTCATATTTTTGCTAATCATAACTGTCAGTGATCACTTTTCTGTCCTGTCCATCTGTAGCTTGGTTATATTATCACTTTATCTCTGTCATGGTGATGAAATCTAGAGAAGGGATAACTAAATGAAATTAGGGTTAATTGAGGTCTAGTGGCAGGTTCTGAGTACAGGAAGTCAAATGCATCTTTCCTGTAACCCCTCTGGATTCGGCTCAAGGATACAGAGTTAAATGACATCTAGTAGCAGAGCAAGAGTCCCCTGTACAGGAATTTACAGGCCCAAAAACGTAGATTGAGAAAAGAGGTTTATTATGGGGTTTGGAAGTAAAGTTAAAGTCTAGTAGTAAGTAAAAGATGAAAGTAGAGATAAAAGGCACCAGAAATGGGATTCCAGTGGACAGGGAGTCTTTGGTGTTTGGCATGGTACTGGCATGTTTGACTCTCTGCAAAGAGTGTTGTTTCATTAATGGGGAGGGAGCTACCATAGGGAGGGAGAAAGTAACTTCTAGTATAAGACATATTTTGAATTTCTCAGAAGGTGCATTAACAAGGCCCAACTTCTATCCAGAAGTAGAGTTTGAATCTTCTGAATTTAGCTCAGACTCACTCTTCGGAAAAATTTTTCGTTTTTGTTTTTAAAGTGTTTTTTTTTTTTTTTGTTTGTTTGTTTTTTACTTTTTCAGTGTAGAAATGCCAAGATAAAAGTTGACTAATTTCAAGTGATCCCATCACACTTGGCTACATTGAGGTCCCTGAGTCTCTTTTGTGTCAAAATCTCTGATCATTTGAAGTTATTTTGCCAAAGAAACAACTAATAAGGGTAAAGGAATATTTGAAGTCATACCACATTTCAGTGTCTGAAGCCAGACATTTTTCTACTACCCCAATGGCAACTATAGAGGCTCTATGGAGACTTGAATCAAAGAACTTATGAGGAAGCATCAAGAAAGCATCTGGTCCACCAGAGCTCAAATTGACCTCTTTAGTTTCTGAGTTATTAATAATCAAGTAACTAATTAGGCTTGCCAGAAATCAATAAATTGATGGTCAGTGGTTGCTGTTTCAACCAACCACATCAAAGCAGATCCTGAAATGCCTTAAAGCCCCTTGGTTAGTGAACTCCCCTGACAAAAGAAATCAACCCTGATTGTAGGACATTCACTGGGGAGATAAGATTTAGCTGCTTCAAGGCACGTGGATAGGAGAATCCTAGCCAATCAGAATTTTTGATGAGCTACTTTGCCCTGTTCTCTTATGGAAGGGATCAAGAAAAGAGGTGTCTTCCCCCAGGCAATTGTTCCTGAACTCTGAACAGAAACTGGGTCTCCCAGGAGTAATTCCTGCCTACCCAAGTAAGGAGTCTGCCTTAAGTTATAGGAATTTATCTTATCACTCAGCCTTGATGCTCAGAGACTGACTGACTAATTATATATATATATATATATATATATATATATATATATATATATATATATATATATTTACCTCCTTGGTCCTTTAGTACAATTCTTTGAGGTCAATAGCATTTATAAGCCTTGGCTTCATTTGAGAGATGAACAAACTAATGCTTGCCAAAATTAATGGTGCTATTATTAAAAATTCTCTGGAGGCCAGGCATCTCCCCACCCATTGGCATCATTTGTTTGAGTCAAAGAAAAATCAATGCAGGTTAGGGAGCTGTCTACACTTTGTGTTTCCCTTTTCAAATCTTTGTACAACTGAATCCCCAATTACCTGCCAATGCTTGATGAGAGAAAGAAAAATTTAGGTCTAATTATACCTATATAACAAACCCCAGTCCCATTTTTGGGTAAATGGGTATAAGCTGTCTGACCACAGATCCAATAATGCCCCTTCTGGGCAGGATTATTTTCATACTAAAATATGAAGGATCCACTTGAAGTTGGAAAATACCTCACATCCCAGGGACCTAAGGGCTCTCCCCCACGTATTAGAATTACATCTCCAAAGAAGACTTTCAACTACCCACTGGCAGATGCAACCATTTTCCCCAGTTAGATCCTGACAGCTCCAGAAACTATTAAATATTTTCCTAACAGTGCTTTCTCTATTCTCCCACTTCCATTCCATTGAAGTGTAAGTTGAATCTAGTGCTATGCTATTCAAGGTTATACATGTTCATATCTGGGGTCCCTCTCGATCAGGGAATAAACAGGCAGGTGGCATTTTCCTCACACATCCCTGACTACTATTACAACGTTGGATTCAGCGAATTACTGATCCAACCTAACTTGTTATACTGGTTTGATTCCATCTATTCACATACCTACTGTAGTCTAAAATAGCTCCCTTCTCTGACCTGCAAGTAAATGTCCATGTACATTCACTTTCTCCCATCCATGGCCTTGTACCAATCTGATGTAGGCAATATCTCCCTAAAACTGTACTAGTCAGGGTCCAGTGATGCTTTTCTTCTGCTGACTAGAAACCTGTTCCATTATATATTACTGACCTGTTGCTCAAGCTCCAGGCCAGAGACAGGGGAACAGGAACCCAGGGCCACTGTGTAAGTTGATCAAGTCCCCCACATATCCAACAGTCAGTCAATTTAAAGCTAGTAGCTATTGTTTGTATCAGGGTTTCAAAGGTATTTTCATACCCCACTGCTCTCGAGGTACCAGTACAAAGGATGTACCCACATAAAATTATACATGCATATACAAGGCACAGTCTCCAACCCTTTGGGTTTGGGTCATACCTCATTCTCCTTACTAGTATAGAATACCCAATCTGGGGGAGGGGGTTGGGGGAGGAAGGGAAAAAATCTGAATAGAAGTAAGTGCAAGGGATAATGTTGTAAAAAATTACCCATGCATATGTACTGTCAAAAAAATGTTATAAAATAAAATAAAAATTAAAAAAAAAAGAATACCCATAATTCCTAACAATACAGTTCAACAAATTGTAATATCTAGTACAAACAAGAAAAGTTCCAAGAGAGTTCCCCAAATGAGACAAGTCAAAAAGATTTTACATGCACAATTCATCAGTCTTTGCTAAGTTTCCTGTAATTTCAGCCACACTTTCAATGTTCCTGGATCAGTCTCTACTGCCCACTTCTTCGGCGCATTCACGGGACCTTTGACTCGAGTGTGATGTGTCCAACCTTTCTTTTTGGTGTGTATTGCTGTATCTGAAGTCAACAGGATCTGAAACGGTCCTTTCCAGCTCAGGGTCAGCTTGTCCTCCTTCCATGTCTGAACCAGGACCCCGTCTCCAATTTAGAACTTATGCACTGTGAATCCTAATGGAGGAGTCTGAGCACTAACCAGATTCCTCTTCTCCAGGCACTTTCACTTCCTTATCTGCAAAGCAGTTTCTCCTTATCTCAAATGAATCTCCTCTTTGGTGCCCCTGCACATGAATCACTGCAACATTCTTAGGCAACATAAGATTAGTTAAAATTTCAGTGACCAATGCCCTGTGTGCCAATCCCTTTCCTTTGCTATTTACCATTCCTCTTACCTCTCATCTTTACCATTCCCCTTTCCTCCCATTTTTTTCCTAAATATATGAACAATTCCCCAAGCATATTCTGAATCCATATATACAGTTCCATTCTTTCCTTCAAGCAATTTTAGGGCTTGATTTAATGCATATAATTCACAAATTTTGAGCTGACCACTCTTTTGGCAAGGATCCAGCTTGAACCAGAGTCAAGTCTTCCCCATTAACAATAGCATATATTCATGGGGAACCATCTATGAACCATTCAGTGCCTTTCAACAAAGGGACCTCCTACAAATGTCCATAATCTTAGTTTGGTAATCAATCACATTTGGACAATCATGTTCAAGGGACACATTTTCCCCAGGGGAAGCTGATAAGAATATGGCTGGATTAAAGTTATGGTCTGGTGAGAGTACCAAATCATCTCTTTCCAATAATATTGCTTCATATTTTAAAATCCTTGAATCAGTTAGCCACCTCCCGGCCCTTTTGATTCAGAATTGGTCGAATCTGGTGCAGGATACTCACTATTAAACTATCCCCAAAGGTTAATTTCCAACTTTTCTTCTACCAAAAGTGCTGTGGCTGCCCTCCCCTTAATTGTGCTAATACTCCTAAAGCCACCCTGTTTACTGTATTTACATATACATCTAATGATGGCAAAAGTAATACAGGGGCTGACTTTTCAAAACTTTGTTCCCCTTTTTGAATCCCATTGCACTAACTATATCACGCTTCTCTTCCAACAAATGAGTATATAGAGATTTAGTTAATAATGCATATTCATCAATCCAGGTTCTACAATACCCTACCAATCCTAGAAATCTCTGGAGACTCCTTTTCATCCTAAGCTTAGTAATTTGAAGAATCCCCTCCACCTGTACAGGATCTAATTTCTTTTTCCCTAAGTATATAAAATAGCCTAAATATTTTTCCTCACATTTCACAAATTGCCATTTGTCTTGGGAAACTCTTAATCCCTGTGCCTCTAGATAATTTAACAGACTGATAGTAACTTGGGCAAGGTCACTCTTTTTCCTCCCTGCCACAAGAGGATCATCTACATATTGTAAGACTTTTAACAATAAAAAATTTATCCCAGAATGTTCACACAATTCTTACATACCCAAGTAGATGTTTCATAAGTTGAACATTATACCAATCATTTTGCTTTTAAAATAGCCAATATACAGAAAAATCCCAAACTATATATTGCCATAACAAAAACATGTTCAAAAGGACAAAGGCAAAAAACTATTATACTTGGAGTCCCTTTAAATAATTAGCATCAATACAGTTAATTAAAACTTTCTATTTTTACATAAAAGAACCTGAAAAGTGCTTCTGGCCAAGATGGCAGCAAGGAGGCACACAGCTGCTTGAGCTCTGCGTTTTCTCTCAGGACTTACTTCATGACAAGCCTCGAAATTAATGCTTGACCGAAAAAGAAACCCACAAATAATCACCAACAGAAGACATCCTTGAAATTCACCAGAAAAGGTCTGTGTTTGCTCGGGGAGAGGACGAACAGACTGGGCACAGGCTGAGGGCAAGCATCCAGAGAGAGGCAAGCAGCTCACACTGCTCAGACTGGAGGGGGAGGGGTGCAGGGTGTGATCTCTGCCATTTCTGCAGCATAACCTTTACCCTAGTGTGGATATTCTGTCTTGGCAGTAAGCCAGGATCAGAAGAGAAGGTGTAAACACTGGAGGTAAAGAATAAAACCTGGGAAAGCTAGTGTCTCTCTTGGGACCTGCCAACCCCACCCCCACCTGGAGTGTTCAGTGTGTTCTTAGAGCCTCAGAGCACAGACGTAGTGCAGCCATCACTGTCCTGTAAGTGCCTCGCTGCTGTCTCCCGAAGTCTGTAGAGGAAACCTGGTAAAACCATCCAGCCCCATCCCCCCAGAAACAGACCAATTGTTTCTCTTGTCAATTTGTTTTCTTCAATGCCTCTCTGACAAAATGAACAAAAAATTTAAAAAGGCTCTAACTATTGACAGCTTCTGTATGGATACAGAGCAGACTTCAAACCCTGAGGAGCCTAAAAGCAGACTGTCTCCAGAGGAATCTCCTAGGTGGATATGATCTGCTCCTCAATATACAAGATTCTCATAGTGGAAATCAAAAAGGCTCTCACAAGAGAGCTAGAAGAGAAATGGGGAAAAGAAAGGGAAGTTTGGCAAGAGAGTCTGGAGAAGTCATCCAAAGTGGATAAAGAGATCAAATCATTGAGAAATAAAATTAGTGAGTTGGAAAAAGAAAACAGCTCTTTAAAAAATAAAATTGATGAAATGGAAAAAAAATTCCATAGAAGAAAAAACTCACTTAAAAACTCAATTGGACAATTACAAAAAGATATAAAAAAAAGTGAGTGAAGAAAATACATCATTAAAAATTAGAATCAAACAAGTAGAAATGAATGACTCAAGGAGAAACCAAGAAGTAGTCAAGCAAAACCAAAAAAATGAAACAATTGAAAAGAATGTCAAGTACCTTATTGGGAAGACAACAGACCTGGAAAACAGATCCAGGAGAGACAATTTGAGAATAATCCGACTCCCTGAAAAATGTGAGGAAAAAAAAGAGCCAGGACACTATTTTCCAGGAAATTATCAAGGAGAACTTCCCAGACATTTTAGAAACAGAGGGTAAAATAGACATTGAAAAAATTCATCAATCACCTACAGAAAGGTCAATCAAAGAAAGAAAATCAAAACCTCAAGAAATATAGTGGCCAAGTTCAAGAACCATCAGACGAAGGAAAAATATTGGAAGCTGCTAGAAAAAAGCAATTCAGATATGGAGGAGCCACAATAAGGCTAACCCAGGATCTAGCAGCATCCACATTAAAGGAACGAAGGGCCTGGAATATGATATTCCGAAAGGCTAAGGAACTTGGCATGCAGTCAAGAATAACTTACCCAGCAAAAATGAGCATCCTTTTCCAGGGAATAAGATGGACATTTAACAAAATAAATGAATTCCATTTATTCTTTTTTTTTTTTTGCATTTTATTTCTCATTTTTTCTTTTTATTTCATTTCTCTTGTGCAGCAAAATAATTGCATAATATGTATACATATATTGAGCCTAACATATATTGGATTATTTGCTATCTAGGGGAATAGGTCAGGAGAAAGGAGGAAAATTGGAACACATGGGACAGATGCCAGGGTTCATGTTGAAAAATTATCAACATATATCTTTTGAAAATTAAAAAGCTTTAATTAAAAAAAAAAAGAAAGGTGGGAATTCACCACCCATGACAAAGAAAATAAAACAATGATTCGGAGCTATTTTACCCAACCTTCTGGCAGCAATTCTGGTGATGTAACCAAAATGGATGTATATTGAGAAAATTTTATTTTATCTTTTTTTTCCCTTTTCCTTCCCAAGACATCTGCCATGCAGGTTTCAGTTCAGCACATATATTTTTATGTACACACAATGTGTTTCTGGATATATCACATTCATGAACACATGCATGTGTACAGAAAATATACATACAAGTACGTACATATATACACATATATTCATGTAGACATTCATAACAATAAAATCTAAAGCAATTTTTATATATCTAAGTATAATGTAGATTTCTCTGTTGATAATTCCATCTATTCTTGATGAAAAAACCAGATCTACACAAAAAGTTTGATCTTCAAATACAGAGATTTCTAAAAAGGATATTTTTACCTTCCAAATCCAATTCTTCCTTTACAAGAACAACAACAACAACAAAATTCGGTTCTGCACATATATATCGTATCTAGGATATACTATAACATATTTAATATGTATGGGAATGCCTGCCATCTAGGGGAGGGGGTGGAGGGAAGGAGGGGAAAATTCGGGAAAAGAAGGGAGTACAAGAGATAATGTTGTAAAAAAATTACCTATGCATATGTATTGTCAAAAAATGTTATAATTATAAAATTAATAAAAAATTATAAAAAAAGACAGTGGGTTAAGGATAAAAAAAAATTTTAAAAAGAAATAATTCAGAACTTTAGCAAAGTTGCAGGATACAAAATAAATCCACATAAATCCTCAGCATTTTTATACATTACCAACACAATCCAACAGCAAGAGATACAAAGAGAAATTCCATTCAAAATAAGTGTCGATAGTATAAAAATTTGGGGAATATATCTACCAAAGGAAAGTCAGGAATTATATGAGCAAAATTACAAAACATTTGCCACAAAAATAAAGTCAGATTTAAATAATTGGAAAAATATTAAGTGCTCTTGGATAGGCCGAGAAATATAATCAAGATGACAATATTCCCTAAACTAAATTAGTGCTATACCAATCAGACTCCTGAGAAACTATTTTAATGACCTAGAAAAAATAACAACAAAATTCATATGGAAGAACAAAAAGTCAAGAATTTCAAGGGAATTAATGAAAAAAAAAATCAAATGAAGGTGGCCTAGCTGTACCTGATCTAGAACTATATTATAAAGCAGCAGTCACTAAAACCATTTGGAATTGGCTAAGAAATAGACTAGTTGATCAGTGGAATAGGTTAGGTTCACAGGACAAGATAGTGAATAAAAATAGCAATCTAATGTTTGACAAATCCAAAGATTCCAACTTTTGGGATAAGAATTCTATTTGACAAAAACTGATGGGAAAACTGGAAATCAGTATGGCAGAAACTAGGCATGGACCCACACTTAACACCACATACTAAGATAAAAAAAAAAATGGGTCCATGATTTAGGCATAAAGAACGAGATCATAAGTAAATTAGAGGAACATAGGATAGTTTACCTCTCAGACTTGTGGAGGAGGAAGGAATTTATGACCAAAGGAGAACTAGAGATCATTATTGATCACAAAATAGAAAATTTTGATTACATCAAATTAAAAAGCTTTTGTACAAACAAAACTAATGCAAACAAGATTAGAAGGGAAGTAACAAATTGGGAAAACATTTTTACAGTTAAAGGTTCTGATAAAGGCCTCATCTCCAAAATATACAGAGAATTGACTCTATAAGAAATCAAGCCATTCTCCAATTGATAAATGGTCAAAGGATATGAACAGACAATTTTCAGATGATGAAATTGAAACTATTTCCACTCATATGAAAGAGTGTTCCAAATCACTATTGATCAGAGAAATGCAAATTAAGACAACTCTGAGATACCACTACACACCTGTCAGATTGGCTAAGATAACAGGAACAAATAATTCTGAATGTTGGAGGGGATGTGGAAAAACTAGGTCACTGATGCATTGTTGGTGGAGTTGTGAAAGAATCCAACCATTCTGGAGAGCAATCTGGAATTATGCCCCAAAAGTTATCAAACTGTGCATACCCTTTGATCCAGCAGTGCTACTACTAGGCTTATATCCCAAGGAAATACTAAAGAAAGGAAAGGGACCTGTATGTGCCAAAATGTTTGTGGCAGCCCTTTTTGTAGTGGCTAGAAACTGGAAAATGAATGGATGTCCATCAATTGGAGAATGGTTGGGTAAATTATGGTATATGAATGTTATGGAATATTATTGTTCTGTAAGAAATGACCAGTAGGATGAATACTGAGAGGCTTGGAGAGACTTACATTAACTGATACTGAGTGAAATGAGGAGAACTAGGAGATAATTATACACTTCAACAACAATACTATATGAGGATGTATTCTGATGGAAGTGGGTATCTTCAACATAGAGAAGAGCTAATCCAGTTCCAATTGATCAATGATGGACAGAATCAGTTACACCCAGAAAAGAAACACTGGGAAATGAGGTAAACCGTTAACAGTTTTTGTTTTTCTCCCCAGATTATTTTTACTTTCCGAATCCAATTCTTCCTTTGTAACAACAACAACAGCAACAACAAAATTCAGTTCTGCATATATATATTGTACCTAAGATATACTATAACATATTTAATATGTATGGGAATGACTGCCATCTAGGGGAGGGGGTGGAAGGAAGGAGGGGAAAATTCAGAACAGAAGGGAGTACAAGGGATAATGTTGTAAAAAAATTACCTATGCATATGTACTGTCAAAAAATGTTATAATTATAACACTTCTAAGTAATGGTCTTCCAATTTCTACTTGAAAAAGGGCAATTATGAGTAGAGGTATTACCTTCTTAGCCAATCTATTCTAGTTTTGGTTATTCTAATTATTAAGATTTTTTTTTCTTTCATGACAAGTTAAAATCTACCTCTCTGAAACTCTTATCCTTTGATCTTTCTTCTAATATCTGATAGGCTTTTAGATGTTAAAAAGTAGCCATTATATTCCTTTTACATATAAGAGGGTTGATGAGTTTCCCAAAGAACCTGATGGAATGTGAAAATACCAACTGGTACCCTTGGGAAACTCTAGAAGATTGGCCAACTTAAATTCAAGTGAGTAGAACCTTGTCAGAAGAACATTCTCTTCTCATGGTATATAAATTCAACTGAGATCATTTTAGCTTTTCTCCTAAACCCTCTCTAGTTCATTAATATTTAATTGTTTTGTATCCATTTATCTCTGTCCAGAGTGTAAAAA